>NC_062206.1:2549097-2556597 GCF_912470025.1 Vespa velutina
ATTGATCAGGGTCATCGCGAAAATGTCGTAATAGTAATCGTAATCTTTGTTATCGTCGTCGTCGTCGGCGTCGTCGTCGTCGTTGTCGTTATCGTCGTCCTTTTGAACTTCGTTGTTCTCGCAAGGAAGACGAGATTCACGAGGATGACCATGAGAATAATAAGGCACATCGCGAAGAAAGGAACGAACGAAGACTGATGTCTCAGTCTCTATAAGAAGCAGTACCCAACTGCTTTGCTCTAACTGCTATACTGTTACTGCTACTGCTGTTGTTACTGTTGCTGCTGCTGTTGGCTACTAAGAAAGAACGTTCGCACTGTTTCGTATGTGGATCGCGGTCCACGCACCGACGGCCACGTTAACTATTTAACGTCGACTTCGTTAAGCGTCTTACACAACAAATTTTCAGACTTTCAGTAATAGAACGCGTTCCTTTCCCCTCGGATCATCCTTACGTCCTACGTAACTCTTTCTCTCTTCTTTTTCTTTTCAATTTTCTACCATAACTTCATTGTCAATCAAGAACATCTTATGAGACATTATTTAAGAAAACGTCTCAATCGTTAATATCTTTTCTCGTTCGGACAACACTGTATTATAAAAATCTATTTATCCTAATGTTTAATAGAGTGTCATTCCTTTGATCTCTGTTAACCTCGATTTACAAGATTTAAAGATATAGATCTATATATCTCTTTTAATCGTCGATATTAATACATCGAGTTAATATTGTTTATATTAAAATAACTATTACGAATATGCGATTAGAATTTTTAATGTTATATCTTCTGTGCGAAATATAAAAATTTTAATAATAAATAATTACGACGAATTTTCTTTCTCTCTCTTTTTTTTTTTTTTTTTTTTTTTTTTGTTCTGAGAATGATCGAGAGTAGTTAAAAAGATCACGCAATAATCTACTACAAATAAGACGACGAAAGGGATCGCGATTGCTCTGGCTTCGCATACCTTCGATAGCTGCAAATACTTCTTTAAGCTTCGTTCACACCAAACGCGTATACATTTCTTCAGGTAAAACTTATGCGTATCTCCGAGGAAGCCGAAGAAGCCGCTTAACGGATATTATCGACTAATAGTAGTAGTAGTGGTGATGATGGTGATGGTGGTGATGATGGTGGTGGTGGTGGTTGCTAGCTCGCATAATCCCTGCACGGACGCTAACTTCTATCGAAATCATATGCCGAGGTGAGCGCGTGCTTTACACACGAACCGTCTCGTATAATTTGCATATATAATGCGCTAATAATAAGATATATCGTTTCGCACACGATCCAGGAAGTACAAGTACCGGACGAGAGTTAAGTATCATCCTCATCCTTTCGAGATCGTTTAAGTCGAAAGAAAATGCGATTTCGAGTGTGAATTTATGAAAATTATTATGTCGATTCTTTGCTGGTAAAAAAAGAAGAAATAGAAAAAAAAAAAAAAAAAAAAAAAAAAAAGAAAGAAAGAAAGATTCGTGTCGAGTGTCGCTTGACGATCCATTGACCAACTATTTCCATAGATATATACAATACAAAATTAGATCATTGTATTCTAAATGCATTAATTTAATACTATATACGTAAGCCTCGAGAATATTGACTAACTTTTTCCATAGACTTTATTTTATTAGGAATAATTTTCTCTTCTTCTTCTTTTTTTTTTTTTTTTTTCTAACGTATAATTAAATTTCTTTTAATTATATATATATATATATATATATATATAACAAAAAAGAAAAAGAAATAAATAAAAAAAAAAAAAAAAAAAAAAAATACTTTCGTAGAGAGCTCGCAAGATTTATAAGAAATTTTGGCAGGTTGAAAACACGTAGTAAATCTCGAAAGTAACATTCCAGGAATGCAAATAGAAAAGAGAAAGAGAGAAAGAGAGAAAGGGGTAAAAGGGAAGAACACAACACGTGCAAGCGGTTACACGCGAAAATAGCACAACAAATAAGATACGCACGCGGAAACGCATAGCTTTTGCAACATTCGCTGCACCCGCGCATTTTACACGTCCGATTAACGCTCAAAAGCGAACGCATGCATGGCATCTGGTGGCCTTTCGACTTTCTAATACTTTCATCATTCACCGATCTCACGACGAATTCAATGATCTTATACAACGCTAATTAAATATATATTAAATAAATTATTCTAAAAGATCTAATCAATGAAACAAAGTTCTGTCGAAATTTTTTACAATATCTACATATAATATATATATATATATAAATTATTATAAAAAAATTTAATCGATAAAGTACAAAATTTTAAGTCAGAAGTATAAATAATATCGATCTCGAATAGATCGAATAAGACAAATATATTGTTATAGAAAATTAGTTGAATATCGGAAGTAAGGAAGTTCGATTGAGACAAATCGAAGGAACAAAATTAAAGGAAAAAAAAAAAAAAAAAAAAAAAAATAAAAAAGAAATAAAAAAAATATATATATATAAAATAAAATAATAAATAAATAAAAAAGGCGAACGAGTAAGTAATGTAAAAACCGAGTGAGCGGAAATTCCAAGCGATTCTTATCTGACGATTCTCGTTCTCCTTTTTCTTCTTTCCTTCCTCTTCTTCGTTGAACGCAATGATCGTTTAAAGTCAAGACCGTCTGACCATGTCCACTTCGTTAATTACAACGGTAGGTTAACGACCGAGTAACGTAGCATAGATGGATAGATAGATGGATAGATAGATAGATAGATAGATAGATAAATAGATAGATCGCCATATGTTTTCACACAATATAGTATTTTGCAAAATTAAAAAAAAAAAAAAAAAAAAAAAAAAAAGAATGAAAAAAAATTTGTTTTATTTGCAATATCTTTAAATCGATCTATTAAAATTTATATCTAACATAAAAAGAGATCCGACAATTTTGAGGGTCATTGACCCAAAGAATTTACCATGGCAACCAACCAAATTGCACTTTGAATTTCTTCCCTGACATCTCTGTCGACGCCTATGCACGTTATTACGCATACCATTGATATATATATATATATATATATATATATATATATATATATACATATATACATACACATATACATAGGTATTTATGCACATTCGCCCGTCGGCCATTTAAACGGATCGCAAACCTATATATGCATACATACATATTAAGAGAGATTTGTTACGCAGCATGTAACTTCTTCCGTACATGTTAGCCCGTATAACATAATTACTAATAGCCATTTGATTTTGGTTCGTTTTCGATGTTGTTTTAAATAAAATTCAAGGAAAATTACAACAAAAGAAAAAACAAAAAAAAAAAAAAAGAATAAAAAATAAAAAAGGACAATGATTTTACGATAAAAGAAGATCGAATAAATATGTAATCATGCATAATTATTAAATCTGATCGAACATAAATTCATTATCGAATAATCTCATTTCTCTTTTATTAAAAATAATATAAAATAATATATATATATATATATATATTAACGATACAATTGATTCGTTAAAAATTATCGAATTAACGACACGATATACGATTGAAAAAAAGAAAGAAAAAGAAAATGATAGAGACAATAGAATATGATCGATATAAGGAAAAAAAAAGAAAAAAGAAAAAAAATGAAGAAGAGAGACAGAGAGGAGTGTCTTGGGTACAACTCGTACGTACATATTCTGTTCGTGATAAAAGAGACCTGCAGAGAGCCGTTTTAGCGCTATATTTATATACTTCAAAGCTATTGGTCGGACCTATGAGACTGCAAAAGCGCATCATCGTTACGTTTCCTGATTTCGTGCTGACCTCGTTTCCTCTCCTTGTAATCTCGTGCACCCTGGAATGCAGTCTTTAAGATCGGTGAAATCTATTGAACGTTCTTCCGTCAAATTATTTTATTGCACCGTTGCACTCGACGTTATGTGTGCGTGCGTACGGTACATGCGCGCGCGCGCACACACACTCGTGTGTGTGTGTGTGTGTGTGTATGGATGAAAAAGAAAAGAATGCAATTAACGATTGAAACAAAAAAAAAGAAAAAGAAAAAAAAAAGAAAAAGAAAGAAAGAAACAAAAAAAAAAAGAAATGATGATAATGATATAATACGCATCCTTGATCATTGTATGACTTTTTCATACGCTTTCTATACATTTTCTGTATTTTATTCTATCAATATATCGAACGAAATGATAAAAGAATGTTATAATTATAATTACGAATAAAGTAAATAAAGGAGGGCTGGATGAAGGGTGGGATAGGGGAGGAGGAGAGAGGAAAAATTAAAAGAAGATATATTACTATTGTCGTAGATCAAAAAAAAAAAAAAAAGAAAAAAAAAAAAAAAGAAAAAAAAAAAGTGTATCTTGAATCGATCCGATTTCATAGACGTTAATTAACGTTAATTAACATTAATTAAGACAGCCATTCCCATGATATCTCTTCTTATATGGTATCTGAAGTCTTTTTATATTTTCACAGCCTAACACCAAGAGAGAATAATATGTTTATCTCGCGACGAAGTGAAAAAGAGACGAGACAGAGATAGATAGATAGATAGATAGAGAGAAATTAATTCGTAAAATATTTCCGTCTAATGACGTGTTAGTTATACAAAATATCGCGAGTATGATTGTACATTGTTTGTTATTCTCCTCGCCATTTCTTTCTTTCTTTTTTTTTTTTTTTTTTTTTATTCGTCGAATACAATAAAAGTATATAAAACGGAAAAAGTAATGATACCTTAGCCTTTTTCTTTCATCCGCCCGATGATAGTGATATCTAAACGATAATAATCACGTATAAATATTATACCATGTAAACGAAGGACTTTATTTTTTTTTTTTTTTTAGTCCCTATGCTTTAAGGATGATAAGATTATCTATCGAATAAGTAACGCAGCTGAGTAAACAGAAAATCAAGGGACGCGAAAAGAGTCATTTAAAAAAATTTACGCTAAAATATATGCCGTTTATATCAATTTTATAAGAAATAATTGTACTTTTCGTAAATATTTTAGGGAGAATTAATACAAATAAAAAGAGAGAAAGAAAGAAGAAAAATACAGAAAAAAAAATTAATATAGATATATATTTCGATTTGAATAATATAATAATGTGAACTCTTTCTAATCCTTTTGAATATTTGTAAACAAACATTTATTTGTACAAATGATTATACAATTAAACCCGTAGCCTTTGTTTCTTTTACAACAGAGTTAATACGACCGTACATACATATGAATGATCAAACAATAGAGAGAGAGACAGAGAGAGAGAGAGAGAGAGAGAGAGAGAGAGAGAGAGAGAGAGAGAGAGAGAGAGAGAGAGAAAGAGAGATACATAGCTAACATCGAGTAACAAGTGTAACTGCATACACGTGTGCATTCACGATGCAGCTCGGTTACAAATCTTTCGGTCGTTAGGAGAAGTCAGATGTGAGGAAGGGGGCAAAGGAGGAGAGAGAGAGAGAGGGGGGGTGAGAGATCGACGATGCATATTGCAACGTCGAGGGATAATTATTTATGAAGTAGAGAAGAAACACGAAGGCACGTATACTCCCAATGGAAAGTCGTTATTGCGGATAATAGTACTAATAAATCGTGAATAAGTATGAAAGTGTGTGTGTATATGTGTGTCTACTTTTGAGCTTTAAACATTGAGATAAAGATAATACATTGTAAGAACACCCACTCTCACACCCACGCAAAACGCAGTTAAACTCGTCGATCGGTACAGGTAAAATCAAAAGTCGATTTTCACATTTCGATTTTGTTATTCATAATAAACTTATTAATTTCTTTTCTTTCTCAGAGAGAAGGGGAGAGAGAGACAGAGAGAGAGAGAGAGAGAGAGAGTGAGTGAAAGAGTAAGAGAGAGAAAAGGAAAAAAAAAAAAAAAAAAAAAAAAGAATTCGAATTGATTATATTCTTATCGTTGATCTTTTCATCGTAAAGATAAAACGATTGTTTCCAATAAGAAATACTTCTTGTAAAATATTTCTAAAATTAATGTTATCTTTTTTATTATAATATCTCGACTCTTTGGAGGAAAAAAAAAAAAAAGAAAAAAAAAACAAAAATATGGAGAAACTGAAACCGAGTATCATCCTTTCTGATGATAATTAAAAAAATGATCAAAAATATTCCTTATATTCATTAAATATCTGCGTTCTTCGGATAGAAGAGAAAAGAAAATTGTATCATAATTTTTCTTTCTTACATTTTTCTTTTTTCCTTGTTCTTTCTTTTTTTTTTTTTTTTTTTTTTTTTTTTTTTTTTTTTTTTTTTTTTAATCTCTCTAATATACAGAACAACATAGTTCATTACTATAATTTATTCTAATTCAACGAATGGTTTTCTATATAATATCTTTTCATTAACTCTACATGGATACTTTTTAATCGACTTAACGAAACAGAGCGAAACAAAAAAAAAAAAAAAAAAAAAAAGAAAAAAAAAGAAAGAACAAAGAAAAAAGAAAAATGTAAGAAAGAAAAATAAAGAAAGAAACCAAAATGACGAATATAAATAAAAATGATCATATATTCATTGAAAATATTAGCCTACGTGATACCGTATAAGTACACGTTTGGTTTTCACGATTTCGATCCGCCTATGAAAAAATTCTACGTGAAAGTTTCTTTTCGATGCTTTATGAATATTTCTTTCCATTTCCTTTTCTTTTTCCTTTTTTTTTTCTTTCCTCTCCCTTTCTTCTTAAACTGTCGACACATAACTAAATAAACACACGCACGATATACAAAGAATACGTCGATTCGAAGATTCTCGCGAAGAGAGAAACATGATGGAAGAGAAGAAACATCTGTTAGAATCTAAGTATGTAACTATACTAGCTAGTAATAGAACACATAGATTTGTATTAGAAGATCGAGACAAGAGCGAATTTCATTTAAAAAAAAAAATCTCGTAGAAAATAATACACGTGGGCCATGTACAGGGTGGGGCAAAAGTTTCTAAGCTTGTAATTGTACAATCTGGAAAAAAAAAAAAAAAAAAAAAAAAAAAAAAAAAAAAAAAAAGAACAGAAGAAAACAAATGTATTGATCTCTAAAAAAATCTTAGCCCAGCCTGTAGAACAGACTATTAGTTACAAATGTAAAACGATAAAGCGAATTACAAAGGAAATAGATAACAGTTATAAACTAGGTAATAGTTATAAAAGGTTTTCGTGGACAGTTACTTTTAGTTCTGTTTTTCGAGTAGGTAGCTGATCGTCATACCAAACCTACGCTATTTCGACAATGCCTATGGAATACAAACTGAAAGGAAGCGAACTGGCTACGTGAGTAAAACGTATATGCGTATGTGTATTCTGCAGTGTATGTGATTATCCTGTCAATTAAGTTCTGCCTAGAAGTCGACGACGCTGAGAAAAATGATTTCGAAACTAACGGGTGCTTAATATATAAAAAAAAAAAAAAAAAAAAAAAAAAAATAAAACGAACGTGGTATTGTTCGATATACGATTAGTGAATTAATACCTGATAAAAATAATTAAACGCATAAAA
>NC_062206.1:2559097-2564097 GCF_912470025.1 Vespa velutina
CACTGTTCCAACGCCAAGTCAAGCGCAAAATTCTCGGAACTTTTCTAAAAGGACGATAAAGGAACACTCGTAGGGCACACGTAAACACAATACATTCTCAAATAAATACATACGTAATAAATATAAATTATTATGTCCTTTTCTAATGCGTTAATAGGAGAAAGAAAGAAAATACACAGAGAGGGAGAGAGAGAGAGAGAGAGCGAGAGAGAAAGAGGAGAGAGAGAAAGAGAGAGAGAGAGAGAGGGAAGGGGGAGAGATTTCACATGAATATCCTTGAAAAATATTGTTCCACGAGGTATAACAAAAATTCACTAAATTCTTCGCACTATTTGATTCCCATTATGATTCCCAAATGATAATTATCCTGGAAAGATGCACAAGAATGACAAGAAGGATAAAAAAAAAAAAAATAAAAAAAAATAAAAAAAAAATAAAAAAAAAAAATGAAAAAAAAAGAAAGAAAAAAAAATACCAATTAAAAGATGTTAACTAACGTTTAATAACTATAGAATAGTTCTCGCTCGACGTTTGAGAGAATACTAGAAGCGAAACGCAACCTTCGTTCGTCGTTCGTTCGTTCTTTCTCTATCTTTATCTATACCTCCTCTCATTCTCTCTCTCTCTCACACACACACACACACTCTCTCTCTCTCTCTCTTTCTCTCTCGCGGGGTCGCGTGAGTCAGCTGCTTTGCTACGTATCATCGTCTCTTTCTTACTCATTCTATATGTGTATGTGAATGTGTATATCTATGCACATGAGAAAAGGTAGGGAAAACCAACACGAAAAGAAGAAGAGTAGAGAAGGAGGAGGAGGATAAGAGGAAAAAGGAGAGATAGAGAAACAGGGAAAGAGAAGAGAAGAGGAGGAGGAGGAGGAGGAGGAGGAGAGACACTATGATTCTCTTTCCCTCCGTGTAATCTTGAAACCAGAATACGAACTTTCGACGAGACAACTCGGAGACGATCCTCCTCTTTTTCTTCCTTCTTTCTTCTTCTTCTTTCTTATTTCTTCTTCTTCTTTCTTCTTTCTTCTTCTACTCTTATCTTTTATTTATTTATTTTTTTTCTTTTCCTTAAGATCTTATCTCGTTCAATGAAACGAGACACAGAGAATGAGACGTAATTTTTTATTCCCAAATACGTACGTACGTTAATTTCTATTAATTATTTTTCAATGTTTTTATTAATCATTATAAATTACTAATCATAATAAAAATTGGATTTTCACGTACGTAGAAAAAAATTATTATTCAAATCAAGTGTAAAAAAAGAAAAAAATTGTATATAGATATAAATGAATATTATCATTAAATTATATTCTAATATGATTATGATAAGAAATGATAGAATAAAAATTTATCAAAAAGTATAATTAAAATCTAATCACATACATACATACATACATACATCATTATAAATTTCTAATCATAATAAAAGTTGGATTTTCACATACGTAAGAAAAAATTATTATTCAAATCAAGTGTAAAAAAAAGAAAAAAAGAAAAAGAAAAAAATTGTATATAGATATAAATGAATATTATCATTAAATTATATTCTAATATGATTATGATAAGAAATGATAGAATAAAAATTTATCAAAAAGTATAATTAAAATTTAATCACATACATACATACATACATACATACATACATACATACATACATACATACATACATACATACATACATATATATATATATGTATAAAATATTATATTTCGTTATAACTGATATACTTTTCCTAGTTAGAATAAATAACAAAAGGGAAATAAAAAAAAAAAAAAAAAAAATCGATCATTCTTTAATGATCGTGTGAAAAATCGTAATAATTAATCGTTATCGTGCAATGATCCTATGAGAATGTTAGAGAAAGTATAACAAAGAAAAGTTTAACAAAAAGTAAGAATGGAAAGCTCTTGATTTCTTTTTCATAGTATTTGTGTGTGTGTGTGTGTCTGTATATTTCCTCGCGACAACTAAACGTCCAGTTATGCGGCACAACAATTTTTATTCTTATCCGTGCGAACGCAGAAGGATTCACGAGGCGACTTTGGTTGGCCTCTCTTCTTTCTTTTATACTACTACGAAACATGTCTTTCGTTGTATAACAATGATAATTACAGTCACGATCCTCCCTGACGACGTTTTCCTTTCGTTACACCAGCCAATTGCATTAATTATGAACTAGATGATGCACGAAACGACGTTTATTCTATGGAATCAGACACTACTCACATGTTTCTTTAATTTTTATTTAATTTTTATTTATTTATTTATTTTATTTAGTTATGTTTTTTTTTTTTCAAATCATTTATATCTATACACATCTCGTGTATTAATCAATTTTCTTTTTTTCCTTTTTTTTTTTTTTTTAACTTATTATTTACCGAGATGTCAATCGATGTAATATATAGATAATCGTTTTTACTTTTACAAATCGCATGCATATTACGAACTGAATAAATTTATTCTATAGATTAATGAGACTCTTCGTGTGTATTCAAATTATTTACGTCATGGATTAATAGATATTTTATTATATTATATTTTATTTTATTTTATTTTATTTTATTTTATTTTATTTTATTTTATTTTTCCCTTAATTCATTCATCATACAGGATCGATATATTTAATTGTAATTTTGCAAATCGAAGGTATCTTTAAATGAAATAAAAGTGACATAAATAACGATTAACTTTTTTTATTCGTATAATCTAGCTCCTTTAAAAGATTCACTGATCTTTCTCGATCACGATCTAACTCTGATCTAGGTTTAGACTAGGTTTAGATCGTCTTCAATTCCTGCATTTCCGAGAAAGCACGACACGAAGTAATAGCCTGAGAGTGTGGGTCACGAGCACGTTAATTGCCACGTAAGGAACGCGAAGGTACACCGTGACCATTTATTTTACTTTTTTTTTTTTTTCTTTTTTCTTTTTTTTTTCCTTTTTCTTCTCCTTCTTCCTCTTTTACTTCCTTCTACTTTAGTCTATTCCTATAAGTGTTCGAACGTGAAAGGATAAATCTCGATGCAGGTGCAACGGAAAAACTTTGAAATCAAGTTTTTCTGAATCATCGATCAAACGATCGATCTTTTCAAGATCACTAGATCAGGTACTGAATTAATTAGCTTTTCTTTTTCAATTTATATTATACTACAAATTGTAAAGGATTTTTTATTTCTTTTCTTTTTTCTATCTTACGTGATTCGATCGTTTCATAAAGAGAGAGAGAGAGAGAGAGAGAGAGAGAGAGAAAAGTAAGGAAAAAAAAAAATAAATAAATAAAAAAATTAGGTAATAAAACGAAGCTTTCGATCTGTATTACCATTTCTTCAAAAGTTACAACAGTTTTCTATCTTATCGATAAGGAAATAATCTTAGATGTACTATTTGTTAAAATTAAAACAATCTACAATACTTGATTATGAAACATGAAACATTGATCAATGTTTCATGTTTCATAATCAAGTAGAATGTCATAATTTTGTGATGGTACCTAATTAAAAAAAAAAAAAAAAAAAAAAAAAAGATATATATCTTTGGATTCGCTACAAATTGTATATAATAACATTTCGATATATTAGCAACGATGCAAGTCTAGATATATTTATTATCAGCGATAAGTTACGAGAGATAAAATGCGATCAGTTTTTTTTTTTTTTTTTATTGAATCTCTACGAAAACTGAAACTTCGAACGAACAATGAATAAAGCCGATGGTAAAAGTTTTATCATATTTTAAACAAGGAAAATAAAATACTTTTCATGAAATTTGATTACTATTGATAACTTTCTTTCTATTTCGAATTTTATCGTTATCGAGCGCCGATAAGATCGTTTTAACTTTTAGTTCTTTACGTTTACCTTGCAACGAGTCTATTTTTGCACACACACACACACACACACACACACACACACACACACACACACACACACACACACACACACAAACGCACGCACGCACGCATGCACGCAAACATAAATAGATATTATTAATCTACGTGTAAAAAAAATGATGATTTTTTAATTGACTTTGTTTATATTATTGTAAAAAACAAAAAAAAAAAAAAAAATCAATGAATAATAATAAAACGATTGCATGCATAAAGGCGATCGTTTTGAAAATAATTGAAAATATATTTTTCAATTCAATTGATTGACATATTAAAATCGTTTACAATGCATAATTATTAATTAAAATAAAACGAAACAAAAAAAAAAAAAAAAAAAAAAAAAAGAAAAAAGAAAAAGACGACTATGGTAGTTCCTTGCGAGTATGAAAATTAGAGACACACCTAAGATTAGACCTCCGTATTAGTTTCCGCTACATTAATCGGCGGAAATGATCGAGACTCGAAGACCCCTCTAAGACTTGCTGATAAGATCACCTTTGGTTAACGCATAGCTACATAATGTACGTACATACATAAACGCGATTTTTTTCAACTCGGTCGGTAATATCGTAATCAGACCAAAATATTTTCTTTTTTGTTTATCTTTTTATTATTATTATTATTATTATTATTATTATTATTATTATTTTTTTTTTTTTTTTATATATATATATATACTTAGAAATCATTGGAAAGAATTTTTAAAAACAAATAATTTTATTGATCACTTTCGAAAAAAAATGAAACAACAGATTTTGTCTTTTTAATCGATGAAACAACAGATTTTGCCTTTTTAATCGATAAAAAACATTCCTGCTACTAGAGGTTACTACTATGAGTGTTATTAATCAAAGCAATTGAAAAAGCCCGTGCCAAAGTAACATGTAATTACAAATGTCTCTTCATTATCTATCTACTTATCTTTCTCTTTCGAGCTTACTATACTTATCGAGATTTCGTCTCAACGTAATAATAACACAGGACGTCGAGAAACGTCTTAATCATCGATTTGAATATCCCGCCAGTCCTCCATTTTTTTTTCTTTCTTTCTATTTTTTTTTTTTTTTTTCTTTTTTAAACTATTAGAAAGTAATTTTCT
>NC_062206.1:2569097-2594097 GCF_912470025.1 Vespa velutina
GCTATTCTGATTTCGCATAAAGATCCATTTTTAAAAACATCATGAAGAAGATTGATGACATCCACTATAGAAAAATATATTAAATAACATATTAATAACATTTTCAACTTTTATATATAACATTTTACAAACCTGAGCTAAGAATTCTTGGTCTATTTGCCATATTAAATGCTAAATTACGCAAAATGGAAATGGCAAGAATTTTTGTTGGCGAAGATGAACATTTTGCTAAATGTATTAGAGAATCTAAACCATCTACGGCCTAAAACATATAAATTAAAAAATAAATATACTATATGATGATACAGAATTTTTGCATTGAAAAATTAAATATTATTAAATATAATATTTAATATTTAATTTCTTTTTTTTTTTTTAATATTATATTTTTTGTTTAATATTATCATTTTTTTTTTATAATGTAATTATAATTTTGTAATATTAAAATATTTCATTTTTAATATTATAATTTTTTTATTTAATATTATAACATATATATATATATATATTATAATATTATTATTAAATATATATATATATTTAATTTTTATAAGAAATATATATATATATATATTTTTTTTTACCTTAGGCACGCAAATTTGTCCTTCTTCGTAATATGTAAAATCAATTAGAAATTCTAAACAATAGAGTTCTACCAGTGGCCATGGTTTTACTCTCTTTGTAGTAATAGGATGTATCTTTGTAAAAAATTGTAACAAATTGCTCTGGAAAAAATTAATTTAATTAAAAAATTATATTGATATTGTAAGAATATATATTTACTTTTGAAATTGAGACTCTGCATTCATGTACATGTACGGCATTTCGTAAAACATGAAAAGCAAAATGCAATTTGTTATTATCAAAAAGGTGTCCTGCTTTATCGATCTCTTTACATATTAATTGTATAATGATATGTATTATAGCAATTGTATTAGGTGTTTTTCTCAATCCTGTTCCTGGTAATACCGTAGTTAATGTTAAAGATTGTGCTGCTGTAAAAAAAAAAAAAAAAGAATTATTAACAAAAAAAAATACTTGTGTATATTTGTTTTTTAACTATTACATAAATAAATAAATGTAATTTTAATCTATATATTATACCAGCTGAGCACTTTGTCGTAAATGTTGCTAATAATTTTAATGCACAAGATGAAATATTTTTATTCAAAGCTATCCAAGCCCATAATTTGTGCAATACATCAGCCAAGCCATCTTTAGTAAGTGTTTCTTTAACTTGTAAATTTTCATGCATAAAATTCATTAATAATATGAAAATATTGTTTATATCACTAAATAGAGGATTAATCTAAAAAAAAAAGAAAATAAATAAATAAATAAATAAATAAGAGAGATTAGATTCTTTAATTATACAGATATTGTAAGAGAATATAAAATATGTACCTTTTTCTCACGATCAACTTGATTTTTATAAAGTTCAAATGGTTGTAGATTTAATTTAACATACAATTCTTTAAGTATCATCAATGCTGTTTCAGATAAATTCTCTTTCAATGCAATTTTTTTAGCTTCCATAGAAACACATAATAAATTAGCTAGAGCACTAACAATAAGATCTCTATTCTCTATATGTTTACGACTTTTTTTTGATCTTGTATAATTATGAGCAATAAAAAGAGGTAATAAAACTTTACATAATTCACCACCTATTGTATACTGTTGCTCATCTGATTTCATTTTAATATTATCAGAATTAACGGTATAATCATCAATTTCATCATTTCGATTTGCTTTTTTAGAATGCAAATTTACACTCCTTATAGAAAGTTTATTAATATTAGTTATAACTTCTTGTAAATTGTTACTTTGATTATTTATTGGAATGTATATAATACTATCTAAAATTGTCTTTATCGAAATATTATTTTTTCCTAATGTTTCTTTTTGAATTTCTTGAGTAAGAAGAAAAGTAAGACATGCAATAGCATTCATTCGTAATTCTGTATCAGTATCTTTAATTGCAGTGCAAATAGAAGTCAATGCTTTATCTGGACCATATAATTCTAAAGCTGTTTGAATAGATTCAAAGTGTTGATCATCTGTTAATGATAATATAGATAAAAAATTATAAATCTCTGCTTTTAATTTATTATACAGAGAAATTAGATGTGACATATGAATACCTATAGAAATACATAAAAATAAAAAAGAAAAATTAACAATGATTATTCAATAAGTAAATATTATGTCAAAAAGGTTGAACAAATTACTCACTGTACAAATCAAAATGAAGAAGATTAAATAAAGAATAAATACAGTCAGGTGTAAAACTTGCAACTGCAGCAAATTCATTACTATGTATGACACAATTTGATAAGACAACGCAAATGCTGATATACATTTCTAACATATCACAATAATGTATAAGATCTTTTTTAGTATCAATATTCTTTGGAATTTCTTTTAAGCATCTGTAAAATTCAATATTAATATATTTTACATAAATTATGTTATTTTTAATTAAAAGCTTAAGCGGATTTATATACATATATATACATACATATATATATATATATATGTGTATATATATAAATACCTAATAAGATATTTATCGAGTGATTGTTCATAAACGTGACGTACTACTTCCTGTTGTCCAATAAGTATTAAATTATTTAAAAGAGTACACGTTGCTGTTACTAAAGAAGGAGTTGCAACGGATAATAAATAATGATCCATATCCATACTTTCAGAATCTACTCCTGAAACTATAACAAAAAATAATAAATGATCTGTAATAAAAAAATATAATGAAATTAATAAAAAGAAAAAAAGTATTTACAAGGTAGTAATTCATCGTGACAATTGTATAAGTATGATACAGTCCGTGGTACTAATGATACACATCCTGATGTCGCAGCTTGTACGGATGGTACTTTATCATCTTTTTGTTGTTCATTGTTTAACAAATCAGAATCTAATGTTGGTAACACATAAATGTTAGAATATAATATACTCATTTCATAATAAAAGTTCACTTGTTCCGTGTATATAAGTATAATATTTGTTTTCAATGAGTCAATCTATTAAAAAAAAAAGAAAATGTAATTAATTAATAATGCAAGCTTAATAAATTATTTATATTACATGATATCTTACATGTTGAAAAGACATAGAGTTGCAATTTTTAATTAAGTTACTAAATGCAATACACGCTTGTTCTCGAACAATACAAGATTCTTCTCCGATTATAATGTATTGCAATAACATGTAACATAATTCATTCGGTGCTACGGCAATTGCATTTGATAACTGTGACGCTGAATGCATTTCGTTTAATAATCCTGACAATAGCTGCAAAGCTGATGCACGCACCAAAGGATCTCTATTTTGCCAAAGCATTGGTAACCAACTTAAAGATCTGCTATCTTCGTACCAAAATGATATCCACGTCTAGAAAAATTATATGACATTAGTTTAATATTAATAATTATAAATATTTTCATGGTATGATTTAATTGTCTATAAATATTTTTTACATTTTTATTAAAATTTTCGTGCATTTGATACAGCAAATGATTAAGACATATTATAGAATTCCTAGTTATAGATAAACCCATAAAACTAACTGTACCAGCACCATGAAAAGATATAATCATTTCAATAAGTGTATTTCCTAATGATGCTAATAAATTTTTATGATTGCTCCAATCGCATTGGCTGATTAAATATGTCAAACATGTCAACAACCAATCCAGATATGCTAGAAAGAGAAAAAAAAATATATATATATATGTATAAAATAAAAAATAATTAAAAAGATCTGAAGCAAACATAAAATTCTATATTCTTACCAAGGTTGTAAAAATGTTGTTGATTTCCAAAACATAAAGTAGAAACAACTAATTCGATAAAATGTATCCATGTATGTTTCTGATTAATGTCTGATTTTTCATTTCTTTCAATAGCTGCACAAGTACGTGCTAATTTCAAAATTGATTGATGTACATCTTGATTATCCACTTCTAAGTTTTGAAATAAATCTGCCCATGATTTTGTCATATTTTTCATCATCTTACTTATCCATGAACTTTTACCTATAAAACAAATGTATATTTTAAAAATGAAATTATTTTATCATTTACTTTATATCATTACCTTTTGCTATACTGATATATAATTGTAAAAAATTGATAATATTAACAAATAAATCACAGTCCTCTTTACTCGACGGATGGGACGATAAAAATCTTTCGAACGTTTGTTCCCACGGTAAAGAATTAATATCTTTAATTTCTTCATATTGCAACATATTATAAAATTTTATGTACCTAATAAATATTATTATATATTATTGAACTCGCATGTACACTGGGATATATAACATATTTTTTTTTCTTTTCTTTTTTTCTTTTTTTTTTTTGTTTTAATTATAAGATCTTACATTATCAGATAATCGAGAGCATTTAATACACCATCGTGTGTCGTAGAATTTTGTACATTATACAACTGTTTTTGACAATAAAAATATGAACAGCTGTATTGAAAAATAAAGAATTCATGTTCTTGTATCCTTAATTTTTCTGGTAATTCAGAATCATTAACTTCGTCATAATTTTTCCATAACATCTTCCATCCACCATTCCATTCCCATGCCCAATATTGTCTTACAAATGTCAATATTGTTTGATTGCTTCCATGGAGAACTATAATATATATATATATATGTTAAAATTAGTATTAATTATTATAATAATATATTACATACAATTAATATATAGAACTATACCTGATATTTCTGATCGTCTATGTACACTGGTTTTCCAATGAGATTTACAAATTAATGGTAATTTCATTTTAATTACAATAATGTGAGGCAAAGATACAGTTAATTGAATATTACTTTCTGTTTGTCTTTCATTCATTCTGATAATATAATCATTATATAAAAGTAAGCATAAAATATATGAACCATCAGCCTTGACACATTCATTATTTGGAAACAAAAATATACCTAAAAATATATATTTAAAGAAATTTATAAAAAAAAAAAAAAAAAAAAAAACAAGAAAAAAAAAAAAGAAAAAAATAATTAGATAATTAACAATATGGATAAATCGTATACATACTGCGAATAATATTTATGAAAATATCAATATTAGTGGATAATTCATGTCTCACTGATGATTCACTGGCAATAATTAATTTTAATATTGCCAATATTGGAATAACAGAATCAGGATAATTTTTATAATCATTTTCTATCTAAAATTCATTAACACAAACAATTACAACAAAATAAAAATCAGGGCTGTTAAAAAAAGAAAAAAAAAAATAAAAAAAGAAAGAAGAAAAAGAAAAAAAGATTATATTCACCAAAGCACTGTTAAACGTCTGCAAAATTAAAAATAATCCATTTTCATTAAGAAATAATTTATGTAATGACGTGTCTGTAAGCATTACATTAATTTGTACTAATGCAGATTTACGCATTTTAGGATCAACTTCGGAATCTCTTAACATTTCTAACACCGACAATAAACTGCTCCTCTAAAATAATTATTTAATTTATAAATTTATTAAAATAATTTATTTAACTTATGAATTTATTTAGGTATAAAAGTGTGATAATTATAGAACCTGATAATTTCCTTCTAAGCGTTTAAAAACTGATGGACGTTCGAATATACAAAGAGAACTAAGAGGTAGACCATGTAAGGAAGATAATCTTGGCAATTTTTTAATAGAATCTTTTTCTTTGCCAAGCAACCAAATTAACCTACAAGAAGCTTCTTCTCTAACGTCGCACTCAGCTGAATACAATAATCTTAAGTTACCTTTTAAAACCTGAAATATAGTATCATACAATGTTTAAATAATTGAAAATTATATATATATATATAAATAATTAATAAAATATATTAATAAACTACCTCAAGATATGGTAAGTGTATACTATTAAAAATATCAGGATCAAGCATTTTTGTTATACATCTGCCTATAACTGTAGAAGAATATGCATAACATTGAAGAAGAGGTAATACTGGTATAATTGTTTCTAATATTTTTAACCAGCCTGTTTCATCGGCTTGAACTTTTCCTTTTAATATATAAATTATCATCTCTTCTGACATTTCTCTAATCTATAATATATTAATGTAAAAATAATATATATATATATATATTAAAAATTAAAATGTTACGTATATATATCAATGAAAATAAAAATCAAATAATGCAAACTTACTTTTTTATTTTCATTGGGTAGACCATAGCAAATTATTTCAGTCAAAACATTTGGTTCCAAAAGGAAGATTAAATTTTCCCATGTAAGTTTCTCTTTATTATATTCTATTCCTAAAATACTTTTGACTAAACAATGACATTCTTTATATGCCAATTCTTGTATATCCGTATCTCCATTTGCTAATAAATTTAATATTAATTTTCTGCATATTACATGATCTTCTTTGCTGAGGGAATATCTAAAAATAAATTTTTATGATTGTTAAAAATATTACAAATAAATAGTTTATTATTAATTAATACAAACCTGTTAATATTTTGTAGAAATTTAATGGCTTTCTTAACTATACACATATTTTTGTGATAAGGCAAACTTAATTTAGATGCATATAATATTTTTAATATATCAGAATGTGATCCTCTAGAAGATTCTTTTATTGAGCAAATAGCTGCTTGCATTGATTTGATAATAATTCTACTTTCATCAAAGATTTTGATTATTGCAAGTTCGTTTGAATCTTCTAAATGCTATATATATATATATTTATATATATATATATAAAGACAAAATATATAATAACATAAAATAAGAAAGGATTATTATTTTCATATTATATAGAATTAATTTACCTGAATATATACTTGAAGTGCAGTATGCAATTTTGGATACATCAAATATATAGGTGCATCCATTAAAGCAATTGACATAGAATTTTTTATGGATTTAGGTAAAATAATATTTGCTACTTCAAATGGCACAATATTACTTAATAAATTTACTGTAATGCAAAGAAGATGAAGATACGTAATCCTATGATAATCTATACTGCCATAATTTGCAAAATATTCCAGAGAATCTCCTAATAATGTTAATAACATTTTTAATTCGTCGCTGATCTTCCTTGCCATATTATCATTGCATATCCATATATTTGGCATGACTGTGATAAGTAGTAATTGTGCTAGTTCATGAATCAGGTCAACTATGTATTTAGTATTTTTTAATGGAAATGTAGAATCGTTAGGAATATTTAATTGCGAAATAACGTGTTTTAATGTTTCAATACAATAGGAAGGAATGAGCATTTGTTGCAATCGTAATACAGATTCATCGACATAATCCATGATGCTTTGACTTCTGTCACTTGTAGCCTGAAAAAAGAAATATATGTATAATTACAATAAATATAATGACTTACAAAACTACATACAGCTGATTGATATGCTTGATAATTAGCTTCTGGTATTCCTCCATCAGGACTGTCTCTAGCTTCAGATAAATGATAACTATTATTATCCAATTTCTCTGCAAGTAACTAAAATATATATAAAAATTGATACAATTATATATAAACACTAATACGAACATATATTTCTAATATGAACATATATTTATTTTTACCTTTTGTTTTTTATTTGCCACACATGGATCATAATAATAATAAATTCGAAATCGTAGACATCTTGTTAATTTATGTAATGCTTTTAATACAGCTGGTATAATATATTTAATATCAGGCTCAATTATATTTATACTTGTATCAAGAAGAGCATGTAACACCTAGAAAAAAAAAAAAAAAAAAAAAGAAATTTGTTAGAGAATTAAAAAAAAAAAAAAAGAATATAATCACAGTGTAAAACATTATTTTCTTAATATTCACTGATACTATTGCTGGCCTTTGAAGAAAAACTTCAGCTGGAAAATCTTGTAACATAACATTTGTTATAAACTGACACGTATGTAATATCAGATTAGTATCTGCAGTATTATTTAAAGCTTCCTCTACTGCTGCTAATACACCTTTATCCGATGTGACTAATGGTTGCCATGGCATTACTAACCATTTAATTCCACCCTCTACTGTTTTGGAAACAAGTGTACCATCACTATGTTGAACAGTAAGATCCACAGGCAACGTACTGAATAAAAATTCACAATATTTATATTTTATATATATTATAAAAATTAATATTATATATATATACATAAACATATAAAATATATTAATATATAAAATTTATATTTACTTGTCCAATGGAGATACAAAAGCACAAGCATCATTGGAAGCATTAATTGTGTCAGCATTAAAATCTTTACTTCCATAATTATCATAATTATGAATTCTTTTCATATACTCTGATTGTTTAAATGATATTCTTGATGGATCTAATAATGTCTATAATAATTAAAAATTATTAAGACATTGCGAAACATATTATAATATATAATATAAAAATTGACAAATAATATTAATTATCTACTTTAATATTTCTTTTAATGTCATTGGATGATTCTTCTTTATCTGGATTTAAAATGACTTGTTCTATTTGATCAACTTTATCATGCCATGAAGTGTCAAGTTTTATTTTTAATTGATGTAACTCATTTTGAAATCTTGATCTGCCAAATGCATTTAAATAATTGTTATTTCCACCCTTAAAGAAATTAATAGACATTCAATTTATGATATAATATTTCTTTGTGAATATTTATTATTATAACAAAAAAGATACCTTTATCAATCTATATAACAAATCTAAAGCTTCTCTAGGATGAGGTATATTGTCAAAGGTAAACCAATGAAAGAGTTTAACTATTAATTCTTTCTTAACAACGTCAGAATCACATCCAAAACCAAGATCTAATTTAGAAATAATATTTTCTAATGCCCTTCCTCGTATCTCATCAATACTATGACCTGAAATAAAATAAATCATATGGATGTATTATTTCTTATTTCATATTATAGAATCAACATAAAATAACTATAACTTCATATGATATAATACTTACCTAACTTTTTAACATGTGCAAATGTAATTGTATTTAAACTTGACATTGTATATCAATATTAATTCGTTACAATTATATTTTAGGTTAATCAAGTTTTGAAAATTGAACCGCCACGATATTTACACGAGCGCCAATTTTCAACTAGAAAACTGTTCTCAAGAGTCATCTAGTATTATTCATCTACAGTTTCATTAAGTTTTGTAAATTTTCATTATTAAACTTTGTTTCTATATTATTTTAATGTTTGCCAAATGTGTATTTATTAATAAATAAAATAATTATTATTCGTGTAAGATCTATATGTATAATTTATTTTTAATAAAAAATATCTCATATGTGTATCTAATACGTGATAGATATTGCCAAAGGGTATTGTGGTTAGAATTTTAATTGGAATATGTTATAAGAAAGTGTAATTTTATGCTCTCTCTCTTTTTTTTTTTTTTTTTTTTTTTATATTGTTATTATAAATAATGGGTAAGTTATCAATGATTATTCTTTAATAATATTAAATAAATATTTTGTAATAATAATTATATATATATATATATATTTGTAGAAAAGGAAGCAAAAGCTTGTCAAGGAAAGGATATTTTTGAGAGAATGAACTATTTGTATCAGGTAAGAAATATTTTACAATAATTATTAAAACTCAAACTTCTTTTCTTCTTTTATAATTCCCTTTTATAGGCTAGTCATTTGATAGCATTAAAAAATAGAGTTGCAGCTTCATATTATGGAAATACAATGATGGGTTGTGCCAAGAAATCTGTACTGCGCATGTAGGTGCTATTTATATATATATATATATATATATATAAAAAAAAAAGAACATTTTTGTAATTATATTTTAATTACAAAATTATTAGGGTTCTGTCATTTATGAGTTTCTTTTTTTTTTTTTTTTTTTTTTTTTTCTAGAGAACCAAATATAAAAAGAACGATATGCAAACGATGCCAATCTCCTTTAATACCTGGAGAAACAGCTAGAGTAAGATTATGTTCTAAACATATGAAAGGAATTAAATGGACATGTTTAGTCTGTTTAAATAGTAAAAAGTATCCTACTAAAAGAGGATACAAGTTATGGATAGATCAGCCAGAAGCAATAGTCGAGACTCTACATTATGTTCCTAAGAAAATATCTATTGACTGTGATAAGAACGAAATGGATAATAATAAAAAATCTGAATCGTCTAATAATATGAATATAGAAAAAAAAAATTTAGAAAATAATCACGACTGAGACATAATTTCATTTCTTGTATAGTAAATTTGATGTACGAATATTTTTTATTAATCACTTACATAAAATATGTTACAATATTACAATAAATTTGTAATTAATAAACAGACACTTTTGCTAACTGGAATATTTATAACCATCTAGTAATATCATAATGCTGATAATAGTTTTACATGTTCATAGAAATAACTCGATCGAAGTTATAAGTTACTGTTCTCAGAGTACAAGATATTATTTTAATGGTGACCATTGATTGCAGTGAAATCCAAAGATAACTGTGCAATTTTTTTTCTTTCTTTTTTTCTTCTTTTTTTTTTCGTTTTTTTTTTCTTTTTTTTTTTTTTCTTTTTTTGTAGCATTGAGGACGGTTTTGAATGAACGCTTGAGAGATGATATTATAAATGTCATGAGTGCAATGAATTTTTTTTTGTCTTCTTTTTTTCTTTTTTTTCTTTTCTTTTTTTTCTTTTTTTTTCTTTTTTTTTTTAATTAAGTTTGATTCTACTGAAATTCACTGCAAGCAATATCATGTACCTAACTCACACAACTATATCCGCCCATATCCAGTAACTTCCATAACATTATATACGATACTTAAAACAAATCAGCATGCACGAACTCGAGCATAATCAAATCACAGATTAATCAGACAATGTCAGTCATTTAATATCAACTTAAATAATTTAATCTAGATTAGATGATATGAGAGCTTAGGGCCATCTACAAACGTATAAATGGTTCGTAGATAAGTATTCTTAATATATAATAATACTAATTATATAGAATGAACATTATTAATGATAGTCTTTCACATTTCCTTTAATGTTCCTGAAATTCTGAATAAAATATGAAAAGATGAGAAACTTATGGCATTTAAATAACGCGACATATCTCTCATAAAATAATTATATTAAAAAAAAAAGAAAAAAAAAAAAAAAAAAAAAAAAAATTGATATAAATATTAAAGTAATTAAAAAAAAAAAAAAAAAAAAAAAAAAAGAAAAAAAAACATAATAATAGTAAATAATAAGAACTGGGCTGGACGGAATCTACACATTCACTTATATACATATATCTGTCGTGCCAAGCTTCGGTCTTCTATCTATTTCCCTTAATATTTTTCATTTAGTATCTATGAGCTAGTATTTTTGATTTCCCTAATACTAAATCTAACGATAAATTATAGATAGGACTCCAGGTTGGCAACGCACACATATATACATGCACACACCGGCTACAGGATATATTTTTCTCCAATAAATATATTGACTATCATTCGTCGTTGTTCTTCACACCCTCCCTCCCTCCCTCCCACCCTCCCTCTTACCCTTAACCCTCCCCCAATCAAAATTTGGTTTATGTCATGTCATGGGAATAGCTCAAATTGAAATAGAGCAAAGTTTCTTTTATAATCGTAGCTGGATTTCATTTATATTTGGATTAAAAAAAAAAAAAAAAAAAAAAAGAAAAAAAAGAAAAAGAAAAAAGAGACAAAAAAAAAAAAAAAAGAGGAGAAAGAAAAAATTTGCTCTTCTTTTACACGCGTCTATTTGATCGCAAACGAATCTATTTGATTATATCCCGTCTCCGTTCACAGAGGAACACATTTTTTTACTATTCTGTTATTGTCTCAGAGGTGTGTGCATGCGAGCCTTCTTTTTTTTCTTTTTTTTTCTTTTTTTTTTTTTTCTTTTTTTTTTAAGAGGCGCGTGCAATAGACAGAGCCGTAGATTAAAGGAGGTACAACGTACGGCGATTGAATTACGTATAGATGAAAAAGGATTCTTTTTTTTTTTTTTTTTCTTCTGCGTCAATTATCTTCTCTCTTTCTTTTTCTCTCTCTCTCTCTCTCTCTCTCTCTCTCTCTCTCTCTCTTTATACTAATCCCGAAACAAATTGAGGTTGGCCATCACGGTCCAGCGTAAGTTGTGGCATTACATTTGGCGATGGTTGAAACGTTGAACCTTGAAATCCCATTGCCGATTCATATAACTGAAGAAAAAATTATAAATGTACAAATGTTAATATCCGAGATAAAAAAATTCTTATAGCAATAATAATGATTTAATATTAAAAATTTTCTAATAATTTTAATGACGCTTATAAATGATATATTTATATTAATTTACAAACATTATGATTTCCAGGAAGAGTTGTATAATCTGGTGTTGTCGAACGATGCCTATTAGCAGGTAATGGATGTTGTATAGTAGCATAAGTATTGTCCTGAGATGTATCACCCATACCAAGGCTAACGCTACTACCACGTCTTTCCAAACCAAGACCACCCTCAGGTTCGCTAAATACTTGCATCGTTAGTTCTTGTTCTTCGTACAATTTTAATTTTCTGTAAATGATAAAATTTCAAATAATTTCTTTCTTTCTTTTTTTATTATTTTTTCTTTTCTTTTTTTATTTTTTTTTTTTTTTTTATTTGGTATATCATAGCAAAAAAATCATAATTGCTTATAATTGCATTCTTACTGTTCTATCCATAATGGATTTTCCGTTGTATTCAATTCATCGATTATTTGTTTCTTTATCAAACCATCTTTTTTTCGTATATCATTTGGCACAGTAATAACCCTGAAACGAGGTGAAATTATTATTATTATTATTATTATTATTATTATTATTATTATTATTATTATTATTATTATTATTATTGATATTAATTAGTATTAATATAAATTTTAATGGGATACAATTTTGACAATAGAAAGTTTCTGTAATGTTGTGACCTACCAATGTCGTAAACAGCAACAAACTACTGTAACTGTAACAGCACCTACTATTAAAACGACTAATAAAGCTATTAAAGCAGCTAATGCAGGATCAAAAGGTTCCTCTTGGACTCCGGCATAAGCTGGCTGAAATGAAAAATGTTAAAAGTAATGTTAGGCCAAGTATTAACGCCATTAATTCTTTCTTTTTTTTTTTTTTTTTTTTTATTTAAACAATAAAATTGTCAGAATAAAATATATTTACCACTACGTTTTCTATGGCGAAGCCAGCATAATAATCTTTTAAGAAATCGTATTTGGCATCAATGACTTTAAGAACATGTGGAACTGGTGCTATAGTTTGACTTTTTAATTCTACAACGTGCAAATACATATCGCACCTAAAATAAAATATTATTATTATTAGATTTATTGACAAGATAATTGATGTTATGTTAATCATTTATTAATTATCTTTTACCATTCTCTACGGATATGTCCAGAAGCATCTACATGATATCTAATATCATCCACGACTACTCTACTTTGAGTAGCATTTGATAATTCAGATACAATCTCATCTCGTTGTCTATTGACTTCTTCTGGTGGTCGTGATAAAATCACTCTTATCAATTGCGATGGCTCAAATACCCATACCTTAATAATATAAATATAATTAATAAAAATGAATGATACATTCGTAAGAATTATTTTATATTATCTTACGTGAACTCTAGTCATTGCATATCTCTCTGGTATAGCTGTCTCTTTGGCTATAACTTCGACGATAAATCTATCTTGATTATATTCAGCCATATATCCACTGGTGATAAGTTTGCCATCTTGTGTCACATTGAATGGACTTGGTATTATCGAACCGCTAGGCTTGTCTGATCCATATTTATATAAATTTGCACCTGCTATATAATAATGAAGGGTACCATTGTCACCAACATCTAAATCTGAAGCTACCACTTTGGTAACAAAATCATTAACATTTGCCATTGAATTAATTCCGGCGTAATAATCGTTTCTCTCGAAAATAGGAGGATTATCATTTTCATCAAGGATTGATATCGTTACGTTAACATGACCATGATCTGAATTGAGTGATAAGGGACGACCTGCCTCCGTTGGATTGATATATAGATCAGGATTGTTGGATGCGAGAATAGAGAGAACATACTTGTCTCTTGTCTCACGATCGAAAGATTTATTTGCATATATACTACCATCCGATTTGTCCATATAAAATGCATAACCTTCGTTACCTAAAAAAATATTTCAAAAAAAAAAAAAAAAAGAAAGAAAAAAGGAAAGAAAAAATTAACGATATGATCCATTGAGACATGATCTTAGAAATCATACGATAATTACAAACCTGCTTCTATGTAATAGTAAACTTTGGCATGTCTACCCTCATCCTCATCTTGTGCAGTTACTTTACCTACAAAATAATCTTTAGGACGATTTTCTGATATCTGAAAATTATATTCGTCGTAAAATTGTGGAACATTATCATTCGTATCGACCAATTGAACCGTTAAAAGACGTAAAGCTTCGTATGCTGTAGGAGTACCATGATCAATTGCCACTAGGACAAGCTAAAATCAAAATCGATGTATACATATATATATATATATATTTTTTTTTTTTTAATTTATACATAGAAGGAATAAAAAATATAACTTACTTCAAATTTACTTTTGATCTCACGATCGAGTATGATCTTCGATCGAAGTTCACCGGTTTCTTGATCGATCGAAAACTCTTCAGTTTCTTGAACATTTTTATTTCCAACTTTTAAATGATAACTAATTCGTCCATTTTCACCGGGATCTCGATCGATAGCTTTTACAGTTAATATTAAATAATTAGGTACGCCGGCGTTCTAAAAAATTCAATTGTTTATATAAAATTTATTTATTATACTTTTGATTTTGTAATTAATAAAATAATTACTATGGTAAATATTCATTATATATATATATATATAAATATATATATTGTTTAGAAATACCTCGGGTACTTCGACCGTTGCATTTGTTAATTCGGGCATAACGAATTGTGGCTTGTGCGTGTTAACTGGTGTCACTCTAATATCAACGTAACATCTATCAAAATGTGGTCCATTACCAGCACCATCTCTTGCTTCAACTTCGATTCTATAAGAACCAGCTCGTCCAAGTAATGCCGCAGCGGGATATAAAATACCAGTTTCTCGATTCAATGAGAAAGAATCATTTTCATTTCCATGTATGATGGTATACCAAACTTCTCCATTAATACCTTCGTCATGATCAACAGCTCTCACCTTGATAATAATAAATATTATAAATGATAATTTCGTTCAATGATATATCAAATAAATTTAAATAAAATTTTAATTAAAACAAACCTGTAAAATAGGTGCTGGAGGATTAACAGACAAATTTTCAGCAACTGATGCTCTATAACTGTGTTGTGAAAATATTGGTCGATTGTCATTTACATCGATCAGCTTAACAACGACTGGTACCGATGTACTACGTCGTGAATTAACATGAGCGTTGTCATTAGCCATCACCGTTATTATAATTTCTGGTGTAATTTCTCTGTCAAGAACCGCAGCACTACCAACGGTAATTTCACCAGTTTCATGTCCTATCATAAAGTAGAATAATTCATTGAACATACATCATCTTTGATTAGATATATTTTATATATCATACGTACCAATGTTAAAATCAGCAGCATGATCACCTATAAGACTGTACATGATTTCACCAAACGAACCCTCATCTCCATCTGTAGCTTTTACAACAATAATATGGGATCCTGGTGGTGAATTTTCTTTGATCGATGCGTTGTAACCTTCTTTTTCAAATTTCGGATCTTGATCGTTAACATTGATCACTGTAACGATTACTTTAGCCGTTGTAGATAACTGTGGTACTCCAGAATCATAAGCTACGACCGTGAACTCCAATTGCTTTGTTTCTTCATAATCGATAACTTGACTGGTTCTAACAATTCCTAAAATAATAAATGAATAATAATATGAGAAAAGAAGTTTACAATTCTTTTTTTTTCTTCCTTTTTTTCCTTTTCTTTTTTTTTTTTTTTTTTTTTTTTTTTTTTTTTTTTTACAAGCATACCAACCAGTTATATTGTCTATATTAAAATAAGGACTAGGTGGTTCAATAGCATATCCTGCAATGTTACTATCAACATCTGTTGCAGTAAATGCACCAACAACTGCACCGGTTGGCTGTTCTTCCTGCATTTCGATTAAATATCTCGGATTATTTCGAGTCCAAGGTTTTAAAAATTCTGGCGCCACATGATTTACGTCTATGATAGTGATTATCAAGGTACCTATACGTATACAAAACATATAATATAAAAATCGGGCTAACAAATTAATTACAATAATAATAATAATAATAACAATAACAACAACAATAATAATAATAGTAATAATAATAATAATAATAATAATAATTTACCTCTCCCTTGTTGCAAAGTAGGAGCTGTAGTATCACTAACGACGATAGTAACGCTAACAGTTGCTGCGACATCTCGATCCAATGGTCTAACAACAGAGACTTGTCCTGTTGTTCTATCAACGGCAAAAAAGTCCTAAGGAATATATAAATATAATAATATTGTTAATAATTTTTGTCACAATGATTTGTTCCTTATAAAAAAAAAGTTAACATTTTTGAATCAACGTACTTTAAATGCTTTACTATCGTTAACTTGTTGGCCATTCCTATCGATTGCCGTAATTGGTTCAGATATGGCAAAGTTCAAAGCTTCAGAATTTCCACTGTCAGGATCGGTTGCTTTTAATGTTGTAAAAACAGTACCAATAGGAGTATCCTCAGTTACCTCAGCACGTTGAGTTTCAGGTGTAAAATATGGCGGCTTGTCATTACTATTCTCAACTTTGATCATTAGTGTTGTTGTACCCGTTAAGCTTGGAGTACCTGTAATGATCATGAACGATGACAATGTTTAAAAATATATAAAATTTCTATATGTAAATTAATTGAAAATCAATAAAGAATAATCACCTTTATCAAAGGCTATTACTTCCACATGATAGGTATCCTTATCATCAAAGTCTAATTTCCTAGAAACGGTAACAACGCCCGTTGTCTCGTTAATAGTAAAATCATCGAAGGCTCCCTTTTGTATCCTATAAACTAGCTCAGCATTGAGACCACTATCAGCATCTGTCGCAAATACCTCTTCGACGATAGTACCTATAATATTATATTATAAATTTTATTATTTTCAAAATCATTCCAATATTATCACTTTTTGATATATTCTTACAAGTTTTTAGGTATTTTAATTTCTCTTTTAAATTTTATTCAAAAAGTGGCATATCTTTTTTTCTTTTACTTTTTTCTTTTTTTTTTTTAAGACTTACTATAGACAAAAAGGATCGAATATTATATATACATATATATATATATATATATCTCATAGACGATGCCAGGAACGATCCATAAAAATCGTTGTTACTCACCGACCGGTGAAATTTCTGGTATACTGGCAGTGTACAAGTCGTGAGGAAATACCGGTGCATTATTATTCACGTCACGTACGGTGATATTGACCAGAGCAGTGTCAACGAATATCCCGTCGCTTGCTTGTACGGTGAGGGCTATCCAATCGTGCGTAGAATTCGTCATATCGACCGGATCCTTGTTTTTTATGGTTATTTCACCGGTGTCTTGATCGACGTCGAATAGATCCAATTCATTTCCAGCTATCAATGTATAAACGATCTTTGATGTTTTATCTTTGTCGCGTGCTTGGACCTTCAATTCCGGCTCGAATTTCTCAGCACCTTCGTCAACTACGGCACGATATTTCTCTTGAAGGAAACGTGGTGGACTATCGTTTGCATCGGCCAAGCTAACACGCAAAGATACACTTGTTGTCTGTCCTTCACCATCATCATCGGTTGCCTTGAAATATTAAAAAAAAAAAAAAAAATTTCGATAAAATATATCCTCAGTGATATTCTACATTCGTTCGTATAACAAATTACACAATTCATCGAAATATTAATTTTATTTATATTTTATTATTTATTTTATTAATAAATATTAATTAAATTAATGCGTTAAATATTAGGTTGGAAACTATAAAACGGGCATTTTTTGTTTAGTTTTTTTTTTATTTTCATTCAACGCCCGTTTCATAGTTTCCAACCTAATATATAAGTATTAGGTTGGAAACTATGAAACGGGCGTTTTGTTTTAGTTTTTTTATTTTTCATTCAACGCCCGTTTCATAAGTTTTCAATCTAATATATTGAATAGTACGTATACCTTGTAAGTGAGAAAGTATTCAGTTTGTTCTTCATAATCCAAGCAAGGTGAAGTGCCAGGAGTTGGACAGGGAGCAACAGTGATACCACCAGTCTTTTTCTCAACAGAGAAATGTTCTGAGCCTTGTCCAAGTAATTGATAAACTATACCAGATGTACCAAATCTATTGAATATATTATATATCATTGATTATAATCATTTTCTCTTACTGATCCAACTTACTGTTTTTTTTCTCTTTCTTTTTTCTTTTTTTTTTTTTCATTTCGACTTACTTTCCACTGTCACGATCTTTTGCAGTGATCGTTATAACTGGTGATCCTGGAGTTGCAGTTTCTGATACCAAAGCTGTATACGTGGGACTACCGAAGGAAGGTGCATTGTCATTAGCATCTGTAATCGTTACTGTAACTGTCGCGGTAGATAAGAGTTTAGGATTCGTATGAACTTCCTCAGCAACGACCTAAGTGAAAAAAAAATTATATATATATATATATATATATATATTTTTTTTTTTTAAATATAAAAATCATCGGAATGCTAAAGAAATTGATTAGAATTCTTAAAAAAAAAAAAAAAAAAGGACAGAAATCCTATATATTACCAGAATGATGAACTTTCTTTGATTAGGATTCTCATAGTCGAGAGAACCATTTGTTACTCGAATATTTACTGATGTACTTCCGGTTGCCATTGCAGGTTCCACCGTAAATGCACCCGTTATGTCTTCCAAACGTAAAGAAAATACGGAATTCAAACCCTACGGTAATACGACAAGAAGGAAATAGATATAGAAATTATTGCATTAGAATTGTTTAAAATGTTATAATGAATGTTCGTAATGAATTTTTACTAACAACGTCCGGATCTTTAACAGTCATATCTAAGTGAGGTAACGGTGTACCATCCGGTACATTCTCAGGAATTTCGATATTGTATTCACGTCGATTGAACGTTGGTACTTCATCATTTACATCCTTGATCGTGACAGTAGCTTCAGCTGTTGATACTGTCAATTCATCGTTACCTGGTATACCGTCTATTAATTCTCGAGCTCTCACTTTTAATGTTAACACACCCGTTGAATCTTTTAATGCTTCTCTATCTAATGGCTTTGCTGTTCTTAATTCGCCGGTATCGTCATCGAGTAAAAAGTAATCGAATGGATCTATAAAAAAGATAGAAGTATATGCAAACGTCGTAAATCAAAAATAAGAAAGAAGAAAAAATATTTATTATTGTATATAATTATTATTTCGAGTTACTCACTGGTGACCAATTCATAGAACATTTTCCTTGGCATTCCTCTGTCACCGTCTCTTGCTTTCACTGTCATCACTAATGTACCAATGAGATCGTCCTCTCGAACTACCCCAGTTAACGAATCAAGAAATTCCGGTGGGCTGTTCTGTATGTCTGCGACTTTTATTTCAACGCCAGTTGTCCCATTGTTCAAACCATCCTATGACAATAAATTAAAAGGAAAGAATGTTCAATCGAATCAAAAGAAACATCTGGGATTATACGATTTAAGAACAATACTCTTGCAAGTCTTTTTATAGGACGAGAAATAACGTTCGATTCACAATTTGTCATTATAAACAATTCGATCGATAGTTCATTCAATTATTGATTAGAATTACAATTGAAATTATAATTGATAAATAACGATGAGTATAATGAAGATAATTCTATGGAGAGATTTATGCGTAGAAATTTAATGCATGTCGAGTGTGACTCGACACATGCTGCGTAAAATTTCTATTAATAGATATTTTATTTCTTATTGTTAAATAAACAAAATAAAATTTATATGATTATAATAGAAATTGAAAATAATTTCATGACAGTTATATATTTTCGATACGAAAGAAAAAAAAAAAATAAATTCCATTTTAAAAGTTATTTAATAAAATTAATTTTATTATAACAATATTGTTGGATTATTTAAACAAATAGAGAATAAATTACGCTTGAAAATGATATTTTTTTCAAGTCTCTACGATTTTTCGTTTCGAAGATATCGCCTTTGAAAGATTTCCATTCATAATTTTTATAGTACAGCTGTTAGTAGTAATAGTAGGAATAGTAGTAATGTCCAGCTGGTATGCGTAAATTCTCGGAATTTAAGTAGGTCAGTGTGTCGCCGGACAATTTTGAATGAAATTATGTAGGTCAGTGTGTCAACGTAAATCTTTTTTATATAAATGGAAATATCTCTGGAACTAAAAGTCATAGAGAATTGAAACGAAAACCATTTTAAAGAGCAGAGTCTCCTCTATTTTTTCATATTATTGTTAATAATTAATTAACAATTTGTTATAAACAATTTATTATAAAAAAACTCTTACGACCTAAATTCATTTTATTTTACAAAAAAAGAAAAAAAAAAGAAGAAAAATATTCAAATGGCATTTGATTTATAAAATTACATAAATTAATAAATTGTTAATAAACAAATTATTTATTTAACGAAAAAAACAATTTTTCATTTATACGGGAAGAATATCTCCGGAATTAAAAGTCGTAAAGACTCGATTAAAAATATCGTTTTAAAGAGCAAAATTTTCTCAACATTTTCAAATTATTGTTAATAATTAATTAACAATCTGTTATAAACAATTTATTATAAAGAAATTCTTACGACCTAAATTCATTTTATTTTACAAAAAAAAAGAAGAAAAATATTTAAATGTCATTTGATTTATAAAATTACATAAATTAATAAATTGTTAATAAACAAATTATTTATTTAACGAAAAAAATAATTTTTCATTTATACGGGAAGAATATCTCCGGAATTAAAAGTCGTAAAGACTCGATTCAAAATATCGTTTTAAAGAGCAAAATTTTCTCTACATTTTCAGATTATTAATAATTAATTTACAATTTATTATAAACAAATTGTTATAACCACTTCGATAGTTCCTCATTAATCCAATTAATGATTAAATAATTAATTCAGTTATTAATAATTAACAATAAAATAAAATCAATAAATGAATATATAATGAAATATTGAAGATTGAACACCGAATGAAGTTCGTCGAATTTTAATTGGACGCCAGGAGATTTTTTTCTAACTCGACACGATACGAGGGTTCAATTAGTTGGAAAAAAAAATTTAATAACGTGAATACCTACGACCTATATATCGCTTTAACCATCGAAATATTTGTCGCATATAATTTTTCGAGCTTTTAAAAAATGTCATTAATTTATTTTAATTTTTTTCACAAAGAAACATTTCAGCATTTTATCGCGCGTATACAAACCGTATAAATTAATTTGAGAGTGCTTATTTATATATATATATTCACACATATATATATATATATATATATATATATATATATATATATATTTGTTTTCTGGATAAAACAGAAGTAAATAAAATAATACGAGTATACAGCAAGGCGAATATTCATCGAAGAATAATTTCATTGATTTCATTACAAAATATTAATCTTTATTTATTTATTCTTTTTTTTATATTTATGACATGATCTATAAATCTCTCTCTCTCTCTCTCTCTCTCTCTCTATCAGGGATAGAAAGAGTATATATCTAACAGAACATATAAAGTGGCTAGTTGCATATACTTAATACTATACCTAATACGATATAGCATGGGTAGGCTCTCATTCTCTCGTGAATTTATTCTACAGGACGTAATAAGTAGCGAAGAGCTTTCCCAGGCGCATAATTAAAATCAATTTTCAAGCTCTACTCACGCTCGCCCTTAGAAGTAGCTGGTAGAAGGGCCTCTCTCTGTAGTCTAGTGGTTGCTGTAGAACCAGGGCGCCTACGTACGTATTCTGGCTTTTCTCGACGTTGACAATGCCGAACTTTTGGCAAGCATCAAGGAACTGTAACAATAGCATTAAGTGATAATCACGATGATGATGATGATGATGATGATGATGATGATGATGATGATAATGATGGCCATGACGATAATGATGATAGCGTCACTTATCTCGTTCTACTTTTTTTTTTCTTTTCTTTTTTTTTTTTTTTATAATTATCACTTAGATTTTTCAACGAATTACATCATTATCTCTCTGTCTTCTCTCTCTCCCTCTCTCTCTCTCTCTTTTTTCTCCTTTGTTAATTCAATGAATGAGATAAATGAATGACAGGACGAAAGACAATGTGATGCAATGTTTCAAATGTTATTGTCACATGAATAAAACATATATATTTTTATCTGGCTAAATGAAAGAAACAGATAAATAGATAGAGATAGAGAGAGAAAGAGGGAGAGAGAGGGAGAGAGAGAGAGAGAGACACGTGTTGCGATCTAAAAACAAAATTTATTGCACGCGTTAATTAATAACGCATAATCAACACGAAGTGTGCGTTAAATGGTCGACTCGTTTATTATGTATAACTAGAGAAAAAAGAGAAAAAGAGAGAGAGAGAGAGAGAGAAGATGGGAGGTACTAAAGTTTGCTGTCGTAAAGCTGGCTGAGCCATTAGTTAAAAGGTTTTACAGTTTTATTGGTCCGGCCAACGGCACGTGGAATTTATCGAGCGAATATGACGTAGTAGTCGCCACGTTATACCTACTAATATCCCTTCTCTCGCATCTTTCACGAACAAGTTTTACAGCGCTCGCCAACAAACTAACCTTTGAATAGATAATTCGAATTTTACTGCGTATTTTACTTTGACCTTTCTTATCACGTGTTTACTGTTTGAAAATTATTATTCTTTAAATATCTCTCTCTCTCTCTCTCTCTCTTTTTTTCTTTCTCTCTTTTATCTAAAAATCACAGATTTGATTTATCCAACAAATAAAAAAGATACGTACAATTTATTTATACATAGACAAATAAATAACGATATTATTTAACATGCAATAAAATATCTTACGTATTAATATAATGATTTATTTAATTCCTTCGTATTATATTTCATTAATACGATATATACTTCTTAATTATAAATCATAACGGAGCTAAATGAGGAAATTTGTTTAAATGAAACGACGTCTTCACGTATTTAAACGAGATTTTTTCTCTCTCTTTTTTTTTTTTTTTTTTTTTTTTTTTTATCTTTCCGTCGTCAAGGGATGAACAGGAACGATTGAGAACGTGAATTCGTCGGAAAATATCACCAAGAAAATTCACACGTATCGCAGAGGTCGTAGCCGCAATTTCGCACGCTGCCCGTTTGCGTTTTCCTCTCTTCGACTAGAAGCTGGCTACTATTAACTACTACCACTACTATTACTATTACTACTACTACTATAGAAGTAGTTGGATGTAGGGAACTTATTAGAACTATGAGAGGCGTGGATAATTTAATGGAAAACTGTGAATTACAAAGCGCCGTGAGCGTCGACTCTCTCTCTCTCTCTCTTGTTACGTGCATGCTAGAACACTTCATCCACCAAGTCGCTTCTTCATTTACGTGAGCTACTGAATATACCGGGGGCACACTGATACATCTTTCATCCTAGTCAGGATGAGAGAATCTCCAATGGAACCACGTTGGTTCAGGAAGAGAAACGGAAACACGAGGGGCCTTTGCTAATAATGCATTACAACAAGAGATTCTTGCACGATGGTACGTAAATTCTTTCGATGAGTGATGTAAATTATTAAGAGATATAAATCAAAGATATTCGGGAGAGATTATAAAGAACAATTTTTCATTATTGTTCGTACGAACCTCGAGTGAGAAAAATATACGTGACGATCATTGACTCTTGTTTTTCTTTTTCTCTCTCTCTCTCTTATACTCGTAGAATTTATTCATCGATTAACTTCTTCAGTTAACAGACAGAAGATATTTTTCTTCTGATCCTTATTTTTATTGCAAAGGAAAAAAAAAAAAACAACAATTTTTATCGGACAAATCATTCCGTAAATTTTTCTTATCGTTTATCCAAATAAATTTTCATTAGAAGTTATATATATATATATATATTATACTCGACAAACTTTCGCGTTGAACTTGTATTATCGTTAATGAAAAATTGTTTCTAATGTCTCTTACTCTCTCGCGTTTAGATTCGAATAAATAATATTGGTTATATATATTTATGTATAATATATGTATCTTACTTGAGGCTGTGGGACACACGTTAATTCGATGTTGTCACCGAGAAGATCGGGGTCTACGACCCTGATACCCGGAAGAACTGTGGAACCCACAGGCAGGTCTTCCTCTGCAACAGCTTCATATGGTACGCCGAGGAAATGTGGTGGATTATCGTTTTCGTCGAGAACGATTACATAAGCGTCGACACCTACTATGTTTGGTTGTTGTCCATCTGGTACTTCGTCTTCCAATGTTACACGAAAGCGAATAGTGTCGTTTTCCTAAAAAACACAAAAAAAAACAAAAGAAATAAAATAAAAAGAAGAAAACAAAAAAAGAACAACGTGAAAACGTGAATAAAATCGATGATCGTTTCGTTTGTTATTTCGATAGAGTGAATTTAAAAAAAAAAAAAAAAAAAAAAAAAAAAAAAAAAAAAAAAAGGGGGAAAAAAAAAAAAAAAAAAAAAAAAAAAAAAAAAAAAAAAAAGAAAAAAAAAAGACGTAAGCGCGAATTAAAATCGACTGTCCAATTTATTATTTCAAACGTATGAAATTTTCTTCAAACGAATAATATCAACGTGTATGTAACTTCTCGTTTTTATTCGTATTCGATTCTTGATTTAATTGATAATACCGATGTAATTATGATTGAT
>NC_062206.1:2601597-2606597 GCF_912470025.1 Vespa velutina
CTATATCTAGTCTTTTTCATTTCTTCGAGAGATTCACGAAGCTTCTACTTAAATTTATGCCCTTTCGTTAATATAAAAGTTCTGTGTCACTGTGAGGATCACCTAAATAATGAGATATATTAACGAATGGGATTCCATAGAAAACAATGGAACCATCATAAACGTGATGACGATTAATATATTGACAATATCTATACGTGTTAAAGGATAAATTATGCGATGATATTTTATCATTGATAAACGAAACAAATAAATGATAACAAGATTTTGTCAGACTCTAATTGATACTTAAGATATCTTAGATACTTAAGCTCTTATAATTAATGAATTCGACGAAATAATGACTGAGATACTCGTCCGAGTAAATTCGTCTAACTAATTCGCTAATCTTGACTAATCAATTGTGTCTATTAATTATCCGATACAAGAGGATCCTTGATTAACGATTTCTACTAGAGGTCAATGTCCTCTGGAGGCTTCGTTGGAACGCAAAGGAAGACGAACGGGTTGTCCCTTTCGTGATGGCAACCAGCTCCTGTTCGAAAGGACAATTAATTATATTCGAGCTCCACGTGCAGCATCCTACTTTCCTTTCATTCTCTCTCTCTCTCTCTCTTTCTCTCTCTCTCTCTCTCTCTCTCTCTCTCTCTCTCTTTTTCTCGTGATTTATCTTTCTTGCTAGACTCAAACTCTCACCAACTATTTTTTATCCTCCCGTCATTATAATTTTAAATATAATTTTTCAACCAAAGTTCCTTTTCAACGTTTAATATTAATTTAATTTTCTTACAGTATCGAATAATTAATTATTAAAACTGAATTAATTTCATTATTGATTACAATACAATTATTATTTGATTAACGATGAAATTTATAGCACCTGTCTACGAAATGGCTAAGTCATTGCATGATACGAAACGAAAAATGAAATGTTTCAATATCGATTATTAGCGATCTATCTAACAAATTTTATATATATTATTGTTAAATAAACGAAATAAAATTTATATGACTTTAATAGAAATTGAAAATAATTTCATGATAGTTATATATTTTCGATACGAAAGAAAAAAAAAAAATAAATTCCATTTTAAAAGTTATTTAATAAAATTAATTTTATTATAACAATATTGTTGGATTATTTAAACAAATAGAGAATAAATTACGCTTGAAAATGATATTTTTTTCAAGTCTCTACGATTTTTCGTTTCGAAGATATCGCCTTTGAAAGATTTCCATTCATAATTTTTATAGTACAGCTGTTAGTAGTAATAGTAGGAATAGTAGTAATGTCCAGCTGGTATGCGTAAATTCTCGGAATTTAAGTAGGTCAGTGTGTCGCCGGACAATTTTGAATGAAATTATGTAGGTCAGTGTGTCAACGTAAATCTTTTTTATATAAATGGAAATATCTCTGGAACTAAAAGTCATAGAGAATTGAAACGAAAACCATTTTAAAGAGCAGAGTCTCCTCTATTTTTTCAAATTATTGTTAATAATTAATTAACAATTTATTATAAACAATTTATTATAAAGAAACTCTTACGACCTATATTCATTTTATTTTACAAAAAAAGAAAAAAAAAAAGAAGAAAAATATTCAAATGGCATTTGATTTATAAAATTACATAAATTAATAAATTGTTAATAAACAAATTATTTACTTAACGAAAAAAACAATTTTTCATTTATATAGGAAGAATATCTCCGGAATTAAAAGTCGTAAAGACTCGATTCAAAATATCTTTTTAAAGAGCAAAATTTTCTCAACATTTTCAAATTATTGTTAATAATTAATTAACAATCTGTTATAAACAATTTATTATAAAGAAACTCTTACGACCTAAATTCATTTTATTTTACAAAAAAAAAAGAAGAAAAATATTTAAATGGCATTTGATTTATAAAATTACATAAATTAATAAATTGTTAATAAACAAATTATTTATTTAACGAAAAAAACAATTTTTCATTTATACGGGAAGAATATCTCCGGAATTAAAAGTCGTAAAGACTCAATTAAAAATATCGTTTTAAAGAGTAAACTTTTCTCTACATTTTCAAATTATTGTTAATAATAAATTAACAATTTGTTAAAAACAAATTTGTTAGAAACAAATTCATTTTATTTTCCTAAATTTGTATTAAAAAGAAATATAATACAAGATATTCAATAATATTAATTAAAATGTATCTATTTAATTTCTGTCGAATGAAACTTAACAATCATTGATTCACTTTTTCGTTTTATTCGTGAATTAAAAATCATTGACTAAAAATACCGTAGATATCTCGAAATAAATGTAATCTCTAATATATTACAATAATATAGTTAATTTTATCATTATCAATAATATTTTAATATATTATTTCGTTTATCCTCTGTTACAAATGTATCTTTTTAAATTTATAATCGATCGATTAGATTTACTTGATAGAGCTTATGCGTTTCTAGAGTATCTGTAGTCTACTCGGGTGTTCCCGTTAATGCGGAAATAACGATGCATGTATCAAGCCGCATACGTGTCGCTCCTTTGATACCCAACATTATATCCATATTCTCGCTTCGTCTACCTCTTTGCAGGATTAATAATCTACGATTACATGGAGACTGCTTTCCGAGATTAATTAGAAGCATCGACAGAGACGTTTCTTCCTTCTCGTTTCTCGAAAAAAATCTTTGAAAGAGGGAAATAGATAAATAGATGGAGAGAATGAGAGAGAGAGAGAGAGAGAGAGAGAGAGAGAGAAAGTAATGAAATATCTTTTTCAAAAGACTGTGTTTTTCATTCCTCGTAATGAATCGTTACTTTCATCCCTCTCTCTCTCTCTCTCTCTCTCTCTCTCTCTCTCTCTCTCTCTTTTTCTTTCTCTTTCTCTCTCTTTCTAATCTATATTTGTATGTAATATTTAATTCTCTAATGCTTAATTTTAATTAACATTCAAAAATATAAAAATAAATCGACATAATACTGAATAAATTAAATTGACAAGATATATATAGTGCGATCTCGTTAATTCCATAATTACGGTATATATACATGTATTCCACACACACAAACATATATATATATATATATATTATATATATATTAGGATTATAGCGCGATACCATAAATTAGAGCATCCATAGACGCGTGAACGTTTTCACTGGACCGTTAGATTCTCGCAAGGATAAGCGTATCAGCAATAACCAAGCGGATTTGACGACTAGTTGATAAACATTATAATACATATAAATTGAATCTTCTAATATCTAATTCTATAGTTAATGAATATGAGATTATGATTAATATGGTATATAGAAAAGTAAAATCAATTCTTTAATATTTATTTATCAAAAATATGCGCATAAAGAGAATAAATTTTTTTATTTTCCCGTATGGATGTAAAATAAAATAAAATAAAATAAAATAAAATAAAATAAGGAGGTAAAAAAAGTCGAGGTAAGGGATTTTTAAATGGCTTTCCTTTCCTTTCCTCTCCTTTCCTTTTCTTTTCTTTTCTTTTCTTTTCTTTTCTTTTCTCTCCCTTTGCTTCCCTTTTCTTCCCTTTCCTTTTCCATAGGATAGAGAAAAGAAAAAAGGGTGAGAAAAAGATTCGAGTGAGAGTAAAGCGATCGACTTCTTACCTCACGATTCAGGGGCTTTGCTAACTTGATGGCGCCTGTGCGTGAGTCGACTACGAAATAGTCGGTGAGTTGTATGCCATACTTCACTGGTGATCCTTCCGGATCGTAGCCCTTTAGGACGAATACAGACGTGCCTACTTTGGTCGATTCTGAAAGAGGTAAACCTGTAGGGTATCCTCCTGCTTCAAGGATAGGTGGTTCGTTGACATTGTTGCCAACTGAAATCAAAAATATTATTTTCATATTAGAATAATATTCTATTTATATATATATATATATAGTTTTATGAAATTGTTATTGAATTAATTATAATATAAAACAAATCAGTATATAATTAAAACATAGGTATTGAGAATGATCGATAATATAAATTAACGATGAAAAATAATTTTTCAAATAATCGTTCTTTAAAGAAAAGAAAATAATTCGTTGATAAATAATGCAATCAATTTAATTGCATTAAATCTATAAGATTGTTTGTTTGCAAATTAATATTAATATAAAATAATTAAATATATTTATATTATATAATTAAATATATAATTCGTACGATTAAGAAAAATCTTGAGAAAAATGACAATTTAACTGAGCTTATCGTAGGATCACAAGTCTACCCGATGCTCACCTTCTTACGATCTAACTACGACTGATCTTAGAACACGAGAAAGGACAAAGGACAGATAAACACGTACAGATAAGCCGTACGAATTACGTCACTAATACGATCAATGGATAAATATAGCCGAATGTTACCTTGAATGACTTTCGTCTCTTATTTTTATTTATATACATATATATATATATATATATAAATTTCGAATCGATATCATTATATTATCTCTTTCTCTCTCTCTCTCTTTCTCTCTTTCTTTATTTCTCATATATTATTTCAAATAATATATTCATATGATTATATTATATCATTATGATTTTTAAAAGTTATATACATAACTATTATATATTGAATTAAATTATATATTGTATACATATATATATGTATATAAAATTAAAATAAAAAATTTATATATATATATATATAAATGTTTTATATGGAAATGTTAAGTTAATTAATTAATTTATATAATCGAAAAAAATCATATCGTATTTTATTCTAAAGAGATAGAAATATTTTCACCCTATTCGATTTACATGTATATCGAAGTAAACTTTCAAAGGAATCGATTTATTCGTTTGAAATCAATCTCATAAAGGATAAATCATCAGTGCCCCCTTTCATGACAGCAACTTCTGGTAAAATGCAGAGAATCAATCATCTAATGCCATCGCGATAATACACTTCGATACTAGGCTATTATTTCGTCCACGTCGAGTCATCGATTAAGATGATTAAACCTGTCAATTTATTCAA
>NC_062206.1:2609097-2616597 GCF_912470025.1 Vespa velutina
GAAAAAAAAAGGAAAAACCAAATATTCTCGTTCGGTCTACGGAAAGATTTCAAAGTAACAAAGAAGAATATCCGGCGTATTGTATAGCATTATGCTATATTTCAAAAATGATATCTTATCAGTGGGAAAATGTTTTAATAGATTTTCCAAAGCATCCTAAGTTCTTTTACTATGAATAAATGTAACATAATGGAGACGATTCATGATAACGAGAAAAAGAAGAAGAAAAAAGAAAAAATATATATATATATATGTATATATGTATTTGTTTAGTTTTAACAATTATTACTATGTTTTCATTGAATATTCCATTACATTGGATTTTCATTCGTATCGATGTTATGTATAAATGACGATCAAGAAAAAAAGAAAATGAATTTTTTCTTGGAAAATATATATATATATATATATATATATATATATATTTTCTAAACATATCGAATTTAATATCAAATGTATTACAAAAAACAAAAAGAAAGAGAGAGGAGAGAGAGAGAGAAAAAAAACAAAGAAACATTAAAACAATTACATTTAATTTATCATTTAAGGATCAAATTTTCGTCGACATTGAAGACGTTCTTTAAAAAAAAAAAAAAAAAAAAAAAAAAAAAAAAAGAAAAGAATAATTTATAATCAATCATTTTTTATAAATCCAATAAAATGGAAATAATCGTAAGAAAAAAAAAGAAGAAAACAACAAACAACAACGACCAATTAAATTACATTTTCAATCGATAGTTGACAAAAAAAAAGAAAAAAAAAAAGAAAAAAAAAAAGAAAGAAAGAAAATAAAACAGAAAATAGAAAGGAATTTCTTCTAAAAATATATCTTCGTTTCTTCGAAGATTGAAGAGAGGATCTATAGATCAAGATAGTACTCTTTTGACGTTATATGAATATCAGATATCAAATTCTAACGAAGGACGACGACGACGACGATGGGATCGTCTCGGTTGCATAGAAAGCACGATATTGAATGAAATAGAAGTATAGTAGTATAGCAGAAGGAGAGTTCACTTTTAGTATACATAGGTATATGGAACAGTCTTCTCTCTCTCTCTCTCTCTCTCTCTCTCTTTCTCTTTCTCTGTCTGTCTCTCTCTCTCTCTCTCTCTCTCTCTCTCTATCTATCTATCTATCTATCTATCTCTCTTTCTGATACATTGATGCGCAGTGAGCTTTTAAGGGAATTGCATTAACAAGTCTAAAATAATTCAGTACGTTCTTCTCTCGACGAAAGGGAATCTCATTTCGAGTTATGTCCTTTCGGATAAAGATTTCTTCTTTCCAACGCCATCACTTTGCCATTTTTCCCCTTTTCTTTTTTATTTTTATTTTTATTTTTATTTTTATCCTTATTCTTATTTTCATTTTCATCTTGCACTCCTTTTTCTTTCTTTTCTTTTTTTTTTCTTCTTCTTTTTTTTTTTTTTAATCCTTTCTCCTCTTCCCTTTCTTCTTCTTCTTCTTCTTTTTTTTGTATTTTTTTTTTTTTTTGTATTTTTCTTTTATTCTTTTTTATTTCTTCTCTCTTGCGCTGGTTTCAAAGAAGAAAAAGAAAAAGGAGAAAAAAATGAAGAAGTAAAAGAAAAAGAAGAAGCACTTTGGCTGATGGTAAGATGAGGAAGGCATGTCTTCGAAAATCCGATTTCTACCGACGGCGAACCAATGAGAGTAAGAGATAGAGATAGAGACATCTTGAAAAGTCTGTTAAAGGCAGACAAGCAAAATCTTTGCAATGTCGAACTCTTCCTAATGCACTTAAGTGCATCGAAATCTTTCTTTGCCACTTCGATATGACAACCTCCTTTTGATAAGATACCTTATAATATACGTATATTATAAATGCATTTGGAAATTCGAAAATTTCAACATTATCGTTCCTCAAATGGGCTATGTGTTAAAATTTGTTAATTCGATACAAACAAAACAACAAAAAAAAAAAAAAAAAATAAAAAAAAATAAAAAAAAATAAATAAATGTCGATCATCGTTTAATTCATTGATTAGAAAAATATAATCAATTGAAGTAGATTCAGGTTATCTATTTTGATCGAGATTGATTTATTAATTTAATTCTAATAAATATCAATTCGTTTGTTAAAATTTCTTTTTTTGAATTATTAAATTCCCTTCTTTTCCTTTTCTATAATTTTATTACATTAAAAATTACGGTATATTAATTGTACTAGCAAAGTCATATTGCGCGCTAGTAAGAGCGCATAATTTCTGCCTAAAGAAAAAAAGAAAAGAAAAGAAAAGAAAAGAAAAGAAAAGAAAAGAAAAGAAAAAAAAAGAAAAGAAGAAAAGAACAACAAATGAAACAAAAATTAAAAAATAAGGATACATTACAAATGTATCATTTCAAAATTAAATTGGTATACGATAAATATACAATAAACGATAACACGATTCGATTATTTAATTAAACAAATCGTGTATTAACGATTTGTAAGAAGATGTATTACAAATTTAAAAATTAAAATATATATATATGTATATATATATTTAACATTAGATTGACTTAGTGAAAAACAACAGAGGTCTCGTTGTAAACGACTGCGAGAACAAATTCAGGATTCTCATCGACAAATCTTAGAATTATACGAAAAAGTTCGAGTAAAGGGAACAAGACGGCTTAAGACAAACGTGCATCTTGGGAGTCTGTTAGAATTGCTTGAGAAAAAAAGGATCAGTTAGACAGAGAGAGAGAGAGAGAGAGAGAGAGAGAGAGAGAGAGAGAGAGAGAGAGAGAGATAGGAGGATACTGTGAAGTACGGAGTAAAGCGAGAGGAAGAATGAATCGAAATTCCAATGTAAAGCTCCCAAAGCATCTTTTTCTGCATTTGCATAGCCAATGTGTAATTAGTTGGCAAATATAATAGTGCAGATGTACTTACGTATCCATAGATATGTACGTATATACGGTATATATATCGAGGGAGGAAACAAAAAAAATCGTTTCTCCTCGAACCAACGTTTGTACGGAATAAAAAAAAAATATAGAATTAAAAATGTAAAGAAAAAAAAAAAAAAGAAAAAAGAAGGAAGAAATGAAATAAAAAAAAAAAAAAAATAAAAAAGTGGACAACTCGATGAAAAAGAGAGAGAGAGAGAGAGAGAGAGAGAGAGAGAGAGAGGAAGAGAGAGCGAGAGAGCTTAGCCAAAAAGTAAAAATACTGATATGCCAACGCGAAACGATGTGTATGTATATTTGTGTTATTTTTGTTACTTTTTATTTTTATTTAAAAAATTTTTTTTTTTTTTTTTTTTTTTTTTTTTTTTTTTTTTTTTTAATAAAAATCTACTTCCTCTATTCATACGTTTTCGATATCGAAATCCTGTTTCCAAATATTTGCAGATATTTTCAACAATTTTACTTTTTTTTTTTCTTTTTTCTTTTTTTTTTTTTTTTTTACATTTATATAACCCCCTCCTTCTCTCTCTCTCTCTCTCTCTTTGTATCTGTCTCTTTTACTCTTTTTCTCTATCGATTCATGAGTTAAGACAATCGTTTATAAAATATGGTAATAGAATAAATTGATTTCCAACAGAGGAGAACTTATTATTGGCGTAATATTTATTTAAGGAAAAAAAGAAAAAAAGAAAAGGGACAAGAAAATAGAAAATTATAATAATTAATAATCTGAGACAAAGACTATGAGAGAAAGTTCGAGCGAAATTATGATAGTTTTGAATAGGATCGAATAGAAACAAATAGGATTGACGTGGTCCAACTTGGATCGATTTGATTCGGGTCAGTTCAATTTGATTTAGGTTCGTATCAATTCGACGCATTCTTGTCAAATACGTTCCGATTCGATTCGATTCGATTCAACTCGAAGAAGCTCGATTCAAAACAAATCGATTCGATCATATTAAATACTGTCGAACTTAAAGATAGTATAAATGATACGAAAGTTGTTTGTTCGTTCGTTCGTTCGTTTTTCTTTTTTCTCTTTTTTCCTTTTTTTTTCCTGCGTAAAATAACGAATCCATTACAAAAGTTCTTTTGAAAAAAAGCGTTGAGTCTCAATATATATTAAAAAAAAAAAAAAAAAAAAAAAAAAAAAAAAAAAATTATTTTTGTATATACAGAGGATGGATTAAAAGTTCCAAAGTGATTGTAAGGGGGGGAAAAAAAGGAAAAAAAAAAAAAAAAAGAAAGAAAGAAATACATTTCTTTTTTTTTTTTTTCTTTTTCATCACTCACGTTTAAAACTCGTAGTAAGAAGTTGTTTAATTTTACAATCTGAGATAAAGAAAGAGAAAAAAAGAAAATAAAAAAGAGAAAAGGAAGGATAGAAAGGATGAAAGAGCCAATGTAGAAAAGTTACGAAGAAAGAATAATCGATTTTTGTTAGATATGTAATAAAATCACCTTAGGATTTTATAATATATCTATATCGTACGGTCTCGAAATTCGATTTCTTTGAAACAGTGAAACGAGCCTTGTGTCTCCTTAATACACCGCCGTCGACTAAGTTTTGTGTGTAGAAAGCCAGCCGCGGTAGTTATTTCAGTGGAAAGTTTCGATCACCATAAGTTAACTTTGCCTGCAAGTGCGTCTGCGCAGTCGGTAGATAGACAAGAAACTTGTTCGAAGGGCTCATAGAATCTTCCCTCCCTACCACCCTCTCTCACTCTCTCTCTCTCTCTCTCTGTTTCTCTTTCTTACTTGTTTACTTGTTTGCTTGTTCGACTTATAGAAGATATTTTGCGTGTATGCATATACGTAAGACAATTTGAATATTTCATTTGTGTGCAACGATAAGATCATGTGACTTAACTCGAACTTGTCATTAATTTATATTTTTTTTTCTTTTTTCTTTTTTTTTTTTTTTTTATCTCATAGGACCTTTAATTCTATTGGAATCTTTAGTTCCAAATAGGATCCCTAATGTTATTAAATAAATGAAATTTAAAAGGATTAAAAAATATTTTAAAAGATCTTTTTTTATCACCTTTAAAAAAAAAAAAAAAAAAAGAAAAAAAAAAGAAAAAAAAGAAGGGAAAATAATTCTCGATTATACGTTGGATTTTAATATCATTTGCGTTCTCGTTTTTCTTCTTTTCTTTTTTTTTTTTCTTTTTCCTTTTTTTTCCTTTTTCTCTTTCTTTTTTCCTTCTCTCTTTCTATCTTTCTTTTCTTTTCTCGATGGATATATCGATTCCATGAAATATATCGCTAACATACAATTAATTAATGAATCTACCTCTGTACTTTTAAATTGTATTCCTTTTTTCCTCTTTCGTTTAAACAGAATTTATTAACTATACAACGATTGAGCGTATATTTTATGTGTGTTAGTTACACATACGTATATCGTTTATTTTCGAATAATAATTTTGTCTTTTTATGTAAAACGAAGTCGTACCGAAATTGGAAAACTTAATATGTTTATCAATTTTCCTCTCACGAAATATTTATAATATTCGCATATATATACATATATATGCATATATATACATATATATATATATATATATGTGTGTGTGTGTGTGTATGTAATATTATATTACGTAAAAATGTATTTAAAAATGGCGTTAATGCGTCCACGAATTGATGATTTCAACTAATTAAAGCTTTCCAATATTTTGCATCGATGATTTCATTCGTAAGAGAGAAATACGATCCATATTAAATAATGGCACATTTAAATCAATATATACGAATATTTGAGATCATATATTAAATAATAATTAAATATTCCAAATTCCTTTCATACTTAATTAGCTCTCGCGGAAGAGATTGATTAGTTAGTATTGTTATTCTCGATAATAATTATATTGAAACTGAAACTGAACTTCCTTCGAATATTATCTCTGCGATAACAAAAATCATATTTAAAAAGTAGTAATTTTATATTTATTTCTCTCTCTCTCTCTCTCTCTCTCTCTCTCTCTCTGTCTCTCTCTCTCTCTCAAATGCTTGCAAGATATATTACATCCATACAATTACATATATATGTATATATATACATATTTTTTTTTTGTTTATACATAACATAAAACTGATAATGGATTCCATTAATCAATTAAAATTGATTGGAAGAAAAAAAGAATTAAAAGAAACTATACTAAATACCAAAGTTTTATCGATTTAACTAAAAGAAAAGAGAAGGAAGAAAAATTAACGAGTTGGGCAAACACGTCGAGAAAATTTAATAAATTAAATAACGAAAATGTGGAAGAAGGAAAGGAAAAAGGAGAGAGAGAGAGAGAGAGAGAGAGAGAGAGGGAGAGAAAGAGAAAAAGAGAGAGAGAGAGAGAGAGAGAAAGGAATTCATACTATCGGAATTTTCAAAGTGTCCTGGGAAAGATATATCCGTTCTCTTCACGCGATATCGATGATAGATATCGACTTCCTCTCTCTCTCTCTCTATCTCTATCTCTATCTCTATCTCTATCTCTATTTCTATCTCTATATCTGACTCTCTTTATCTTTCTCTCTAGGACTTATTACTCGCGGAGAAACTCGACAGAAGCTTTACGAATGAGTCGAGCTGCCACTAACACGATTTCGAACGGTCGATTAAAAGAACAAATGGATGTGAAAATGGAAAGGTGAATTGAACGCTAATAGAAAGGGAACGAACAAAATAAACTCTATGAAAATTGGATCTTTAAGAGAAATTTAAAAAATTACTATATATATATATATATATATATATATATATATATATATATATATATAAATATAAATAGAATAGAAAAAAAAGAAAAAAATAAATAAAAGAATACGTATATACGTTGGGTATCTGAACCATTAACGACTGTGAACTATTTAACATATGTATGATACAGGAATCTTTAAGAATGAAAATGAAAAAAAAAAAAAAAAAGAAAAAAAAGAAAAAAAGAAAAAAGAAAGAATTTAAAATTTTGTTTTTACTCTGAAGCTTCGAAACTTTCGGGATATAAGAGAATAAAGTTACGACGTAAAGTGTGAAATTAATTAAATAAACAAATGAACAAACAAAAGAAAAACCCATTCACTCTCTCTAAATCTTCGAATGCAAATAAATTAGTTTTTGTTTTTTTTTCTGTTTTTTTTTTTTTTTTTTTTTTTGTTTCTTTTTTATATCCTTAGCTCGTCAGAGAAATTCAAAGTTTCGACTTGGCTTTCCCATTTTCATAATCCTTTCGTTGTTCTACCGAAGATCTCGAGTCTTGGGCTAAAGAAGGAAGAAGAGCATGGCCCGAAGGATTAGGAAATACGAGAAGGAATGGCTTCGCGAGAGATAAACATTTCCGTCGTGCAATGCCTCCGGGCTTGCCTTTGTTCAACGAAGTTTACTACTCAACAAACTTTCTTTCTTTCTTTACATTTTTTTCTTTTTTCTTTATTTTTTTTTTTTTTATTTTTCTTTTTTTTTACGCAATCTCGCAAGATCACATCGTTTGTAATCATTGCGAAGAAAGAGAGAGAGAGAGAGAGAGAGAGAGAATAACATCCTAAATTGATGCATTAATATTAAAAAGAAAAATAAAAAAAGAA
>NC_062206.1:2621597-2626597 GCF_912470025.1 Vespa velutina
GAAAGGAAAAAAAATTTTTAAATTTCATACTTCCCGTTTAATAAATATTAAATACCATCGAATAATATTCTCGTGCTTTTAATTAAAATATTAATCGTATAAAATTTATTGCAATATTTCTTATTGAAAAAAATTTTTTATACCGTTTACATAATATTCTCCCCCTCCCTCTCCCTCTTCCTCTCTCTCTCTCTCTCTCTCTCTCTCTCTCTCTCTTTTTTTTCTATCTATTTCATTTCTTTTCGATCAGTAATATCTACGATTTAAAAAAGATATGTATTATCTTTTCATCATTTCGATCAATAATATTTACGATTTAAAAAGATTTCTATTATCGAAAAGAAGATCATTAATTATTATTAAAGCGTAAATTACTATAAACAATCGTATTATACTCCAAAATTTCTTCGAACGTGAAAATAAAAGGATACGCTTGAAAGCTGTGATTGGTTTCGACGTTGGATCGAAGCTTGGAAAGAACGAAAGAAACAACAACAAAAAAGAAAGACAGCGAGAGAGAGAGAGAGAGAGAGAGAGGGAGAGAGAGAGAGAACAAGGAAAAAGAGAAAAAAGAGGAAACGATGAAAGGAAGACACGAGTAACACGTGTCGCGAAGAAACACTTGCCAACATCAGGAAAAATCTTATGATATAACGTAACTCGGTAAAAACTTTCTCTCCGCCATAGATTTTCCAAACTTTCCGAACAATAAGAATAAAAGGGAAGAGAGAGAGAGAGAGAGAAAAGAAAAATTAAAAATAAGAAAAAAATTGTCTCCTTCTGTCTCTCTCTCTCTCTCTCTCTTTCTCTATCTCTTTCCCTCTCCCTCGCTATCTCTAACCAATCTCATTCTTATAAAACGAACTTTTGGTCTAAACTTTAGCAACCTGCAAAGAGATTCATCCCCCTCTCCCTCTCTCTCTCTCTCTCTCTCTCTCTCTCTCTCTCTCTCTCTCTCTCGCTCATTTTCTATGATCTTTAAAACTGCGAGAAATACGCGAGGAATCACCGTGGAAGTTTGTTAAGAACTTGAAAAAGGATCTTCCGTTAACGAATTCCTCTTTTCTTCCTTCTCTTTTCATTTCTCTTTAATAAGCTTTGTGAACAAATAAAAAGAAAAAAAAAAGAAAAAAAAAAGAAAGAACGGAAAAAGAATGAGAGAGAGAGACAGAGAGAGAGAGAGAGAGAGAGAGAAAAGGGCAAATCGTCCTATGTAATAAGTTCCATAAGGAACCAATATCGGATGACGAAGAGAAAAGAAGAAGAGCTTTCATTGACGAATCAGATAAATTTTACGTTCTTTTTCCTACCGATATCATGGGAAATCTCAGATATATTCTATTCACATCTTTTCTCATAGATTTCTATGAGAAATTTGATATAATTTTCATTTTAGATAAAACCACGATAGACATAGACAAAGATTGTGACTGAGACAGGGAGAGAAAAAGAGACAGAGCGAGTGAATGAACGAGAGAGAGAGAGAAAGAGAGAGAGAGAGGGAAACTAAGAGGATAGAGAAACGTTAAAAAGGGAATGATAATCCTTACTCTAAATCTCTTTTTCCATTATCGTTAGTAGAAACAATAACGAAGAAAAAGAAAAAGAAATAGAAAGAAAGAGAAGGAAAGAAAAGAAAGAGAGAAAGAGAGAGAGAGAGAGAGAGAGAGAGAGAGAAAAAGAATAGAAAGAAAAATAAAGTTTAAACTGAACATGCATAGATTTTCGTCTAACACAAACGATTCGTGAAAACGAGTTGAGAAACTCTCCTCTCTCTCTCTCTCTCTCTCTCTCTCTCTCTCTCTCTCTCTCTCTCTCTCTCTCTCTCTTTCTCTCTGTCTTTTTCTTTCACTGCATTCTCTCCTGTCCTTTTATTGTAGCAACGAGTACAAGTAAGGTACTTTCGAAGCTGCTCCTCTTTCAGTAGAAAGAGAGAGAGAGAGAGAGAGAGATGCTCGAAAAGCCTGAAGGGGGTGCGAAACGAGGGTAACGAGGCCTGTAACCGAATTTCAAATCGCCCGCTTCCCGACAATCCTTCCGGCGTCTATCGACTCTTCTCACTATACCATCACCCTACTACCACTACTACTACTACCAACCAACCTCCAATCTCATTCTCGGCAAGTGGAGCGAGAGATTATGTATTGAACCTTCCCTTCTTCTCGTTCCGTTCTGCCGAAGAAGTGCCACTGATTGCCCGAATTTCGTCACAAGAGAGAGAGAGAGAGAGAGAGAGAGAGAGAGAGAGAGAGAGAGAGAGAGAGAGAGTGATTTTCACTTCTGAAAGCCTATACACTTGACTTTCCTCGTTTGAATCGTTTGTATCGAGCTAAGAAGCTTTTCATATCGACTTTCATTGCTTTATCATGAAAAAATTATCTTCCAAGATAATAAATCGCATGTTATCTTGAACATTTTCTTTTTCTTTCTTTCTTTTCTTTTTTTCTTCTTTTCTTCTCTTCTCTTTTCTTTTCTTTTCTTTTCTTTTCTTTCTCCTTTTTATACATTATTTTCAAGGTTATAAAGCGCGCGTTTATCGATTGATAATTTATGAAAAGTAAGAATAAAATGAAATAAATAATTATTAGATAAAGAATGATTATCATATTGATATGCATCACTCGTTGGATTAATTCGATTTTTAATATTAAATTTATATCAATGTAAAATAAATACATTGAAAATGATATTATTTCCAATAGAAAATATTTTTTTTTTTTTTTTTTTTTATCAAAATTTCATGACAATCATTAGTTTATAATAATTCGACGTAAGTAATAATAAATAATTCTGTTGAAGTATTCTTTTTTTCTTTTTTTCTTTTTTTTTCTTTTTTTTTAGAAGTGGCTTTCTTCTTCTTCTTCTTCTTCTTCTTCTCTTTTCTTCTTAATTTATTAATTAATTAACATACAAATGAAAGGCTTCACTAAAGTTTTAAAATTCAGAATACAAAATTCCCTAGCGAAGATCTATATTTATTATTTCTCTTTTTATCTAACATTTTTATCGTACAAAACTTTTATTTCGTGGCCAGATTTCATTCTTTCTCTCTCTCTCTCTCTCTCTCTCTCTCTCATTCTCTTTCTGTCTCTGTCTCTGTCTTTCTCACTATTTTCAAAAAATCACACACAACCAAATAGTTCACAAACCGCGTGATGATGTACATACATACATATCCATATACATATATACATATATACATATATACATTTTATACATAGGAGTTAGAGTGTCGTAGATAGCTAGGTAGCTAGGTAGCTAGCAAGCTAGTAGATGGTTATGAATTTTTCGAAGCACGTTCGTACCGTCTGTTTTCGCGAGAGGAAGCTCGCTCTTTTCGAAATATGAGAAAGAGAGAGGGAGAGAGAGAGAGAGAGAGAGAGAGAGAGAGAGAGAGAGAAAATGAGTGAGAGAAAATGTTCGTTGTGTTTCGTTAAAAAAAAAAAAAAAAAAAAAAAAAAAAAAAAAAAAAAAAGACATTTTCGTATTCGTGAATATGTTACGAATGAAAAAGAAACATCGTGAAGGAAAGAAAAGAAAGAAGAAAACAGAAAAAAAAAAGAAAAAAAAAAAAGAAAATAGAAAAAAAAAGAAAAGAAGAAAAACGTCTAAACCTCATTTCCAAAATTTCAACTCCAATATAACAATGCATCGAATAAATGTGAATCACTGTCAATACATGTAAAATTTTACTCTATATATTTAAATAAATGTACGTGTATATATATATATATATATATATATATATATATATATATATATATATATGTACACGTATATATATATATGAGTCAGTGATCAAGTCAATGATAATGAAAATGATTTAAGTGGACAATTTAAAAAAAGAAAATTATTATTATTCATTCAGTAATTCATTTTAAACAATTAAAACAAATTTGTTTTTATTTATATCCTTACATTTATACATACATACATACATACATACATATATATATATATATATATATATATATATATATATATATATATGGGAGATTGTCGAAAATCGGAGAAAATTTATACAACAAAAACGCTCATAGCCCAGTGTGAAGTTGAATACACAAAACGAGTCGAGCGTATCAGCTGATAAAACTTAGTTCGTTACAGTTAATTATACAAATTGTGTACTAACTACTACTACTATTACTATAACTACTAATAGTAGTAGTAGTATTACTACTATTACTATTACTACTACTATTACTACTACTACTACTACACTACTACTACTACTACTACTACTACTATTACTACTATAAAATAAATAGACAGCTTCGAAACTTTCCTCTGGCTCTTTTAAAAGGCCCATGCATTTTATTACTCTTAGTAATACCAAACTGTACCAGGAAATGCGATAATTCAAACGACTAAACTAAAATCGTAAAGACGAAGAAGGAAAACCTCTACTTCTCTCTCTCCCTCCTTCTCACCCCCCCCCCACTCTCTCTCTCTCTCTTTGGCTCCTTGAGTTTACGAAGTTACTCACACAGTTTTATCGTACTTCGTGAAATTAATGAACGGTCGAAGGTTTCTCTCTCTCTCTCTCTCTCTCTCTCTCTCTCTCTCTCTCTCTCTCTCTCTCTCTCCCTCACAGTCTCTCTTTAAGAACGTTGAAAATTTAATATTGCTATAAAAGGAAAAATAAACGTTAAAAAGATAGGTATATTATTAGGTAGAAACATTTTCTCGATAAGATCGTTGATAAAACACTTTTTCATTAGTGTGACTTTTCTTATTTTCTTTTTTTTCTTTTTTTTTTTTTTTCCCCTACCTCTACCAAACCTTCCTCCTTCTTTCTTTCACCTAGATCCCCTTTACTCCCTTGTGCCCGTTCTCTCTCGGTCTCTTTATATCAAAGTAAAAGATGGTTGACTATAATTTATTCTTCCTTGCATTCTTCAGCTTCTCTTTCTCACTCTCTCGAATTCTTTTGATCAATCTTCTGATTCGTAGGTAAGAACGAACGAACGAACGAACGGACGAATTTCGAAAAGATAAAG
>NC_062206.1:2642212-2654712 GCF_912470025.1 Vespa velutina
CAGGAAGGAGAGAGAGAAAGAGAGAGACAGGAAGGAGAGAGAGAGAGAGAGAGAGACAGGAAGAAGGATAGAAATAGATAGACATACCTGCAGATACAGAGAGAGATAGAGAGAGAGAGAGAGAGAGAGAGAGAGAGAGAGAGATGCTGGGCGCAAATTACTTGAGGTTTCCGGCAACTGGCGCTAATTGAATTCCCCGATGAATCGAACTCTGCATGGCGCAGCCGAGCGGAATATTGGCTCTTTTCAACGGCGCTTTCAATGAACGGAGCTAGAACATCCTATCTCTCTCTCTCTCTCTCTCTCTCTCTCTCTCTCTCTCTCTCTCTCTCTCTCTCTCTCTCTCTCTCTCTCTCTCTCGGTTTAGCTGGTAAAGGCGACGAATAGAGCTTGCGGTGCTTTCGACCGGCAAAATCGTCCTGCCGAGACGATCAACGCGATTCCGTTTCGAACATCACTTAAGCCGTAACCCCTTTCGCATCTTCCCCTATCTTCATCCTTGTCTGACAGTATTCTCCTTCTTCTACTCTACCTTTTCCTTCTTCTTCATCTTTTTATTTTTATACCCTTTCTCTGTCTTTTATCATTCTCTTAAAACATCTCCTCGAAAGAAGGATTTCTCGGATTTCATCAGACTGTCTGTCTCTCTCTCTCTCTCTCTCTCTCTCTCTCTCTCTCTCTCTCTCTCTCTCTGTCTGTCTGTCTCTTTCGATTTCTTTGAAATCGATAACTCTTGGGTATATAAAAAGGACTACTTTTAAATCGTCCCTTTTTATTCTCTAACAATGGGATAGATAAGTTTCTAACATGAACACGCCGCCGCATTATACCAATTCCATTTTTTCTTTTTATATAACCCAAGGTTAATAGAAAGTATATTCATCGTTTACGAAATGATTGGTTTTTTTTTTGTTTTTTTTTTGTTTTTTTTTTTTTTTTAAGTTATTAAAATGACAACTATATCTCGAATGAATAATATTAAAGATAATCATAATATATAATCGACAATTATAATTTTATGAATAATAATATTAAATTTATCTTAGATAATATTATTTCGAACGTATTAGAAATATATTTGAATAAATTTTTTAATCGTTCCTAGTAATAAAATAAATAATTATATGATGTCAAATGTAATAATTTTTAAATCAAACTTACGAAAGAAAAAGCTATGTTAACTTTTAAATCAAACTTTTCTTTCTTTTTTTTTTGTTTTTTTTTTTTTTTTTTTTTTTGTGCAATGTTAATAAGACAAAATAATTTCAATGTAACCATTCGTAATACGAATTCTGTTTCTTCAAATAAATCATGGGAAATAATTTCGATAACATTTAAAGTAAAACGAAATTGTATGCAATGTATGGAATTAAAAGAAAGAACGAAAAAGAAAAAGAAAAAAAAAAAAAAAAAAAAAAAAAAAAAAAAGAAAAACAAAAACAAAAAGGAAAAAAGAATTCGGATATAAAGTAAATAATAATAATATTAATGGAATTGTAAGAAAATTAAAATAAAGTCTTAGATCTGATCAAATGATAAATATGTAATATCTATGGATAAATATAATTTTAGAAACTGCTTCGCGTTGTCAAAAACAATCGAATCGATTCGAGAAGAAGAAGAAGAAGAAGAAAAAGAACAAAAAAAAAAAAAAAACAAGAAGAAGAAGAAGAAGAAGAAGAAGAGGAAGAAGAAGAGATACGACAGTAGCCTGGACCACCCAACCCGAAGCGTCACAAAAGGGACGGCGAAATGTCGGAAATAGTCGCGTCTGTGGCGTGCGAGATAAAGGTCCTCGGCTGCTGTGGATAATTACCTCCTCTTTACTCTTGCCAAACCACGTAAAGAGAGACAAAGAGACAGTGAGAAAGAGAGAAAGAGAATGTCGTTATCGAGCCGTCTACGAAATGTCGTCGTAGACGGCCACCATCACCGACCACATTGTTGTTTATATTTCGCTTTTACCTTCCTTCTTTATTTTTCTCTATTTTTTTTTTCTTTTTTTGTTTTCGTTATTTTTTTCTTTCTTTCTTTCTTTCTTTCCTTTCATACATAATGCTGTCCTCTTTTCTTCTTTTTTTTTCTTTCATATGTCTCTTCTTTTTTATTCCTCCTCCTCCTCCTCCTCCTCCACTTTACATTTCATTCTCGTTACGTTCGTAATACTTATCTATTTATATATTTATTTATTCGATTTTAAAATGAAGTGACAACTGATTGAACGTATATATATATATATATATCGATTTCAAAATCGTGTATCGAATCAATTTCATTTTTCTGACGGCCATTCTTTTCTTTTTTTTTTTTTTTCTTTTCTTTTCTTACCGTTTTCCTTTTTTCTCTCCTTCTTTATTTTGTTTAAATGTCTCTGATTTATTCATTAATTCAATTTTAATGTCTATTTATTAAGAGATTAAAAATTGATTGAATATTTGATTTGGATTATTTCTATTGGATTATTTCTCTCTTTTTTTTTTTTTTTTTTTTTTTTCCCCTTTCGAAACATACTATCTGCGTGTATCAATCAAATAGATATAATAATCAGCTGTACATTGATTAGAAATTATTGATTGTGCAATTATTGATTTAAAAATTATTATATATATATATATATATATATCGAATTATTTTAATTTCTACAAACAATTTATTCATTAATAACTAATTATCTATTCATAAATAAAAATTTTAAATATCAATAATCCATGTAAACTGATAAGAAATTATTGTTGAAAAAAATTAATTAAATCGTTGAAAAGAAATCAATTATTTTCTCATACGAACGGACAAAATGAAATAGGTAAAAAAAAAAAAAAAAAAAAAAAAAAGAAAAAGAAAAAGAAAAAAAAAAAGAAAAAAAAAAGTGACGTGAAGTGAAATTAAAACGATAATACAGAAGTTAGTAACAAAATGTTTTAATTATTTATCGGAACGTTTCGTAGTAAATTTCTTTTTCAAAAATGTTTTACCAAATAAATTCAAATATATCTATGTAATAATATAGTTAAATAGAGAAAGAGAAACAGAGAGAGAGAGAAAGAGAGAGAAAGAGGGAGAGAGAAAGAGATAAAGTATAGAAACATAGACGTGTAGAAAATGAAGGTAGGTTCTCGTGGATTAACTCGAAACCACGGCGAATAAATAACCATTTGTCGTCGAGAATGACCTCGATGGAAACTAAGACCCACCACTCTAGGTCTCTCTCTCCTTCTCTCTCTCCTTCTCTCTCTTTCTCTCTCTCTGTTTCTGTCTCTTTCTCATTCATTCACTTTCAGTCGTCCATTTTCCTCTTCCTCATCTTTATCCTGCGGGAGCTTACGCGCACTAAAGGCTTAACGTAAATCCTTTCCACCGAGTGTATCCAGAAATATACGCCCAGCTACCGATAATAAACCTAATTATTCAGTTTAGCGACTTTCTACCGTGAAAATCTTAACGTTCTAACCTTTACCGGTCTATCCTCTCTAAATTTATCGTAGGTTATATTACAACGATTATGCTTTTTTTTTTCTTTTTCTTTTTTTTTTTTTTTTCTTCTTTTTTTTTAATCCTCTAAAAAATTCCCTTTCTTTTAATACATAATATTTTCACGAGCTAATGATTAATTATATTACGTGAAGAATAAAGAAAGAAAGATGAAAAAAAAAAAAAAAAAAAAAAAAAAAAAAAAAGAAAAAAAATCACTCCTGATATAATTTATAATTAATACGCAATTCTCTTTTATAATAGCTTATACACTTACATGTATATATGTATATATATTTCTATGAGAGAATATTATATACTTTATATACTGATATATACATTAATTATAATTTTGTAATATTATATATGAGAGATTCGATATTATTTATATATCGATATAAAGTAATAAAATAAAAATCATAAATAATTCTAATAATATAAATAAATGAGATTTTTTAATGTTTCTCTATGTAACATCTACATTGTATCTAATTCGAATTTACAAAATTTTCTTTTCATCCATTCTCTCTCTCTCTCTCTCTCTCTCTCTATCTATCTCTTTATATTACATTTTCAAAGACCCAAATGTTTTTCTTTTAACGTTGAAAGTAGAAAAGTCGAGTATCGAAGTCGGAAATTACGAAAGTAAAAGTTAGGACGCTTTCCAAGAATCTTTCTTTCTTCCTCCCTCCCCCTCTCTCTCTCTCTCTCTCTCTCTCTCTTTTTCTCTTTCCTTTGATCTTCAAATTCATCAAAAAAGATAGAAAAAAAATAGAGAGAGAGAGAGAGAGAGAGAGAGAGAGAGAGAGAGAGAAAGAAAAGCTATTAGAACAGTAGAGTATTTCTCGTGATTGTAAAATCGACTTTGATATCGCAAAGGGTTGTGAAAACAAAAATTTCGAAAAAGAGAGAAGAAGAAAAAAAAGAAAGAAAGAAAGGAAGGATGGAAGAAAGAAGAGAGAATAAAACGTTATTAATGTTTCTTTCACTTCGATTTTCTCGAATCGTCTTCTTCTCGCGATATTTCGAAAATGAAAGGAAAATCTTTTTTCCATCCTTCAAGAAAATTCATAAAATTTGATTGACATATTTTTCTTTAAAAAGGATAGAAATAGTGAGGAAAGATAACGGTGACCTATAAAAACATATCAACTCGAGACTTCTTAAACTTATTAAATGAAATAATTTTTATGACAGCCGTTTGTTCTTTCTCATCTTAATAAAAAAATATTATAATCTATGTATGTACGTATTAAAAAATACAACGACGATAAACTTTTAATTTATTTTTCTAATCTCTCTCTCTCTCTTTCTCTCTAACATTTTCTAAATTATCTTTTTCACGATATACGAGATTTATATTGATTGTATATATAAAATTAGAACTTACAATTATAAACTTATATATATATATATATATTTTTTTTTTTCTAAATAATTCTCTTAAAAATAAATATGTCGTATTATCTGTACCCTTTCCGTACATTTCTAAATCCTATAAAAAAAAAAAAAAAAAAAAAAAAAAAAAAAAAAAAAAAAAAAAAAATCATCATCTGTCTTAAATATTAACGTCGAATGAACGAAACAACTTAGCATAATATATTTCTAATTATTTTGCAAAACGAACGAATTAAATCCTTTGACTAATCGTCGTTTACGTTTTCTCGTTAAATATTACGTTTTCACGTCTTTTCTAATTTAAAAAAAAAAAAAAAAAGAAAAAGAAGAAAACTGAAAATGTTGAACGTTAAAGTAGTTATACTAAGAGACCACGAAAACCGCTACTTTTATCGCGTTTCTCTTAGCGTACATAGACACATACACAAACACAAATACACACACAAACACACAGAAACACGCACATAGACGTACACAATCTTACATGTATGTAATCGCAAGGAAGAACCGTTCCAGTAATTAGTTCCTTCGTTACTTTCTTTCTAACGTCTTTTCGATACGACGAACACGAGTCGACTGACGAGCGATAATGTTAGAACTTCGTCCTTTACGAGCTTGTGAATAAACAACCCTTAATGTTTTTCGACCTAGCGTCGTACATTCTACAAGTTTTTTCTAAACATCTCTCTATTTAACGACAACACTACGAAAGCGACGATCGTTTTTCGGTCCTTCGATTGAGAAAGAAAGAGAAAGAGAGAAAATACGAGAAAGAGAGAGAGAGAGAGAATGTAAACAAAGAAATAAGCAATAAAACGTATATAATAATAAATTGATTATGAATGACAAATTCAAGATTACGAGCGATCTAAAACTTTATCCTAAAATAATAAAATATAATTAATAATTAGTAATAAAATATAATAATATAATTAATAAAATTAAACATAATATTATATTTTTCATTGATATATTAGGTGGACCGGAAAGTAATGTCGTTTCTGGCAAATGTCGATATTTGATTGTTAAAAATTGTTAAAAATTTATTCGTTTGAATTTAATTTAAGAAAGCGACATTAGTTTTCGGTTCACCTAATATATATATATATATATATATATATATATATATATGAGCCGTTTATTTTGAAAGTGGCCTAACTCCATTTATCTTCAAATCGAGATATTTAAGGATTTGCGTTTCAATGAATTTAAAGATATACGTATAGGATACTAATGAGTCATACTACTTAATCTAAGGGTGTTAAATTTATAGTTCCTATTAAAATAGTGGCAAATTATTAAGTGAATAATATGCGTTTTCTTATCAAGAATGGAGTTAGGCCACTTTCAAAATTAACAATCAGTTTCATTATAAAATTTGAAGGTACCCAAGAGAGTCCATTCAACATAATTTAAAATACTTCAAATTGAAAAAAAACAATACTCAATTTATTATATATATTTATATTTTTTTTTCCTTCGTCTTAATTATTATTCTCCAATCGTTCTTTTATATGAATTTGCAAAAACAATTACTATATTTAAGATATATGAAAATAAATTTTATAAATGCCTTTGAAAAAGATAAATCGTGAATGCTTATTTATGTACATACGTAAGAAATATTATCGAATAAGAGAATATTTCATACAACGAAAAAATAATTCATATATTATAGAGTTTCTTCATTAATGAAATTTCATGGATGGATGGATGGTGAATACGTCGAAATAGTTTCTCTTATGGTTAACATGAGCATACATACTCTCCCTACATAACAGGAAGATGTTACATATGTATAAACATATGTACCTATTAGATCTATCTATCCATACGTATATAAATATATACATACATATAGATACATATGTATATATGTAAGTTCGAACTACTAACTAACGATCCATGTACATTTCAGTTGAAATGATCTGAGAAGGAGAGAGACAGAGACAGAGGGAGGGAGAGAGAGAGAGAGAGAGAGAGAGAGAGAGAGAGAGAGAGAGAGAGAGAGAGAGTGGAAAGGTGAAAGAGAGAGAGAGAGAGAGCTTAATGTCGAGGTAATCGTATCGACTATCTAATATATATATATATATACACGCAAACTCCATATATATATATATATTAGGTTGGAAACTATGAAACGGGGATTTTTGTTTAGTTAATTATTTTCATTCAACGCCCGTTTCATAGTTTCCAACCTAATATATGTTGTTATATTATAATGACGTAAGAATGTGAAAATGATTTGAAAGGAATAGATATCGAATGCGATAACGAGATAGAAAGAGACAGAAAGAAGAATAGAAAAAGGAAATGAAGAGAAGAAGGGGAGGAAAACGGAAATGGATACCGTTGAATAAGGGTGGTATAAAAAAGAAGGTGATGGTGAAGATGGTGGTGGTTGATGGTGGTGGTGGTTGGTGATGTAGTAGTTGGTGAGTGCGTGGAAGAAAAGAACAGGGACTCGTTTTAGACGTGATCGTACGTGATCGAACGGAGAAGCGAATAGTCGCCGTATTATTGAGCGAGGGACGCATTATCCCGTAATACGCTCGGCTGCATCCGGCATTATCGGAAACTCGTTGCTCTGTCTCGATGGTGCCGTATTTAACGGGCTCCTGAAATCTACGGAAATCTCGTGTGAATGTATAGAAGAGTTATAGAGAGAGAGAGGGGGGGGGAGGGAGGGAGAGAGAGAGAAGATTATTAAAATCTTTCCTTTTTTGCTTTTTTTTTTCTTCTTCTTTTTCTTTTCTTTACTTTTTACTCTTTTTTTCTTTTTCTTTTTTTTTTTTTTTCTTTTCTTTTCTTATCTTTTTCCATTTTATTTTCGATCATTCGCAATCATAAAATGTAGAATATCTATTTTATTCCCCTTCAATTTCTTTATCTCTGATCCGATGAGGAAAAAAAAAAAAAGAAAAAAAAAAAGAAGGGAAAATTTCAAAATAAATCATTAAACAATAGAATTCCATCGAATTGAATTATATGCGAAAACTTTATGTATATCGTATCAGATACGACTTAATACTGTTCATCCCTTAATAAAATTCTTTTTTCCTTTCCCATAAGATATTAGCCGTAATACATATATTTTATTCAATATTAAAATTCTACATGCGATAAGTACGATATTAAACCAACTTAGATATGTATGTATCTAAAACGTTCTACATACACATACACATACACACACTCACACACACACACACATATATATATATATATATCTACATATAGTTATATATCGGAGAAACGATAAGAAGGAATATGGCTACGTTTTTCGATATTACTTGTCGCGCCAACTACATTTACATTTCTCTAAGTTCCAGCTTTATTTACTTAAGCACTTCTACCCTCCGTCTACGAAGATTAGATTTTCTCTCTTTCTCTCTCTCTCTCTCCCTCCCTCTCCCTCTCTCTCTTTCTCCTTTACTTCTATGTCTCTAGAAAAGTATTTGCAAAGAACGAGGCAAACGTTTCTTATATATATATATATATATATATATTTCACGCTTATACTCAACGTTTCATCATTCCGAAAGTTAGATAAAGAAGAAAATAGTCAGAAAGAAGGTGTAAGAGAGAGAGAGGGGGAGAGAGAGAGAGAGATGTTTCAGTAGAAGCTTCCTGTTTCCATCCCCCGGAAAAAGGAAACTCTTTCCATCGTCTTTCTAGTTGTCCTTTTCTATCTCTGTTCCCTATTCTCTATCTATCTATCTATCTTTATCTCTCTCTCTCTCTCTCTATCTTTCTCTCTCTCTATCTGTCTTTCTTCCTCTATCTCTTGCACATTCACATGGAAAAAAAAAAGAAAGAGAGAGAGAAAGAGATAGAGAGAGAGAAACTATCGGTTATTCGAACACTTTATCCCGTTGTCCTAGTTCGTTCACGACGACGGGAAAATATTTAAACGTTTCTCCATTCCGATCGATTTGAATTCATTCGTAGAATAAGACACGACAAAAGTTCGATCTTCTATTCGTAAATGAGAAAATTAATAGAAAAATAATCGATATTCCATATTAGAATTTTATTATTAATATTTGTATCTAGAAATGAATAAAGAAAATTATCGATCGTTAACTTCGTTGATCGATTCGATGGATATGTTAATTGGATAAGGATATAATATAAATTTAGATTAGACTTACCGCTCGAAGAAATCAATAAGAAGATTATAAGGATAGCCCCTCGAGTCCTTGAAAACCTGTAATAAAAGAGAGAGAAAGAAACAAATTAAATAATCCACAATGACGAATAATATATTCATTTAAATCGTTCAGATCAATCTGATTATCTAGCATTTTCTTCTGGTTTTTCTTTTTTTTTATTTTTTTTTCTTTTTTTTTTTTTTTTTTTTTTCTTTTTTTTCGTATTATTTTTCATAATTTAAAAAACTTTTATCTACAGCGTATGTCAACGAAATTTTTCGAAATTTGAAATTGCCTTTAAGATCGCTTTAATAATCGTCGATTCACGTGTACCTACGCATACATACACGCACACACACACACTATGTACATACCTAAATATATAGATTGATTCAAAAGTTCCTATAATGATATTAAAAAATCAATTACTCTATCGACGTATCTTTTTAATGGCAAATATTATCTCTTTTTTTTTTTTTTTTTTTTTTTTTTTTTTTTTTTTTTTTTTTTTCTATTTTCTTCAATCTCAAAAGCAATAAAGCTTAGCTCGTAAAATTCTTAACTTAAATAAATAAAATTGAAAGATATTTAAATGTAAAATTGTTGATTTAAATAAATAAAATTAAATAACATGATGAAAGATATCTTTAACGTATTATACGATTAATTGATTAGATAATTATAATTATCTAAGAAATTTGTCTAATCGATCTAAAACGCTTTTGTTCGAGCTTATTAATAATAAACACGCATAACGACGCGTGTATTGGATTTTTCTGAGTGACGTTAGGGAGAAATGACGTGTACGTTCAATATCAGTATTTTGCCGTCGAATCTGCAGGCTCGATTTTATCCTTCCTATTGTTCCCCCTTCGTCAAGTTGACAGAGCATCCAGAACGATAAAGCTCCTATCGCGAAACCGGAAATGCCGGTACACGTGCCTCTCTCTCTCTCTCTCACACACACACACACACACACACATAACAGATATACACATACATACAACAAACACAACAGATATATATATACACACACATACACACCATTACACACAGGTTATCCTTTAGCCTCGTTAAACTTCAACGTAACATTCCTGTATCTTCTTCGCTCGTCCTCTCTCAGTTTAATTAAGCACAAACATTGTTATCCCTTAATACGTACTTAAATCATCATTACTATGATAACAATAATAACAATGATAATAATGATAACAATGATTACGACGATAATGATGATTAATTTATTAATATAACAATATAACATAGAATATCAATATACACGTCGTATAATAATCATTTATTCTTCAATTCGAACGAATGATAATATTTATATGCATCTATATATTATATCCATCTATGTATGTAAAATTTATTTTAAATATTATATTACATTTCGAAATATGTTAAAATCGAATTGAAAAGTAATATTCGATGAAAAGTGTCTTGATTATCTGTTTTAATGAACGATGGATAGGTAAAAGAAGAAGATGAAGAAGAAAAAAAAAACAAAAACAAAGGAAAAGAAAAAAAGAAAGAAAGAGAGAGAGAGAGAGAGAGAAAGGAGGAAGAAGTAGGGGGAAAAAAAAAAAACAAAAAAAGAAAAGCAATGAAAAATGATTTGGTCGAACATTAATTACGTATAAAAAGAGACGTGCAATTTGAAAATTTACTAACGAATTGCAAATAGACGCTGTGACGTTCTCAAACAAAGAGATTACGGGAATCTTACTTTATTCGTTCAATTTTCTTTCTTCGTAAATTAATAACGTGAAGCAAAGGGAATAGAAAAAAAAAAAAAGAAAAAAAAAAAAAGAAAAAAGAAAAAAAAGAAAATGAATATGCTCGTACAGGTCTCTATATAAAAGAACGTAGATAATTTTTTTTTTGAATCGATTGATTTATTTCATGACCTTTATTTAAATTCGTAATTTTAAAGCTTGTAATTTTACAAGTTAGGCTTGCAGTTTTACAATCAATCGAGACTCTCTCTCTCTCTCTCTCTCTCTCTCTCTCTCTCTCTCTCTCTCTCTCCTTATACATATATACTGATTATTTATTATTTATAATAATGATTATATTTTTTATCAATAATTAATTCATCAATTGTTTCACTCGTTTACTAATTCAAAAAAAAAAAAAAGAGAAAAAAAAAGAAGGAAGAAAGAAGAAGAAGAATATTATCTTTGATAAATTATTAACAGAGACAATGATAAATATCGTCAATTATTATTACCACATATCGATTATATATCTACATTGAGAAATTTAAAAATTACGAGAAAATAAAAATCGATTATTATCAAATAGGATAAGAGAGTCCTTAGTTAAAAACTTTTTTTTCTTTTTCTTTTTTTTTTTTTTTTCCTTTTCGATTTAATCGATATGATAAATCTCCCTTTTCATGGGAAAGTAATGACAAATATCTAACGAAGAACGAACCGATTAATAATGTTCCGGATTAGCATTTTCATGGTGGCAGTAGGAGTAAAACGGTTCGATGGATTTCCCTTGAAAATCTTTGTTTCCAAGATAATTCATTGGATTTTCGGTATGTATGTATTATATGTATATGTATGTGTGTGTATATATATATATATATATATATATATGTGTGTGTGTGTGTGTGGCCCCGAGCTCGCATTAATCAGCGTCGAAAGTAAAGAGAGTGGCTGGAATCGACTTTATCAAGGACTTTATCAGGATAATCGAATGGAGTTGGAACGATCGAACGCTTTTCTATCTTTATCTTTGTCTATCTATCTCTATCTCTCTCTCTCTCTCTCTCTCTCTCTCTCTCTTTCTCTCTACCCTCCCCTCAACCCCTTTACTCTTACTTTAGCCTATTCTCGTTCCAGTAGGAGTTCTCTTACGTACAGCAGAATGCATCTTAGGTGACGAAGTACCAGTTCTATCGGTCGACGTGCTTGACGTACTTGACTATTTTCTATTTGTCTATGCTCCTTCTACTAAACCATTTCTGCAAGTAGCAATTTCGTGATCCTAATTTATTTAATAAATAGAATAAATCGAAAGAGAGAGAGAGAGAGAGAGAGAGATGACATTATCCTTGTTCTTATAACTCGTGTACGGGTATGGATGTTTATTTATCTTCAAAAAAAAAAAAAAAAAAAAAAAAAAAAAAGAAAAAAGAAAGAAAAAATCTTTTCTAAATAAATATCTATATACAATAAATCTTTTTAAATGACAAATGACGTGTCGATTGAAAAGAAAACAATATAAATTATTCGCCATTCCTCTCAACAATTTTAAATTTCATTTTATAAATCATATATTTTATTTATTCATTTATTAATTTATTTATTTATTTATTTTTTTTTTTTTCTTCTTCTTCTTCTTCTTCTTCTTTTTCATTCGTTCTCTTTGAATTAAACATTAACGATAAAAATTAATCGAAATCGAAATCAAAATAAAAGAATGCACGACGTCAGTCATTTCTCGTTCAATCGCGCTGCCATCCAC
>NC_062206.1:2659712-2679712 GCF_912470025.1 Vespa velutina
TTTCGTAGTTGTGAGAAATGCAAGAAACGCGAAAGCCGACGCGTTCTCTAGGATTTCATATTCTTCTATTTCTCTCCCTCTCTCTCTCTCTCTCTCACACACACTCTCTCTTTCTTTCTTCTTTTACTTTATTTCACTTTTTATGTCCTACAGAAAAATCCTTCCAACGAATGAATTAATCCGTGACACGCTTGTGGCTGGCAGGGAAAATATTTCCCAACGAAATCACTTTTTGTGCGTTTCGATCCAAACGTCCACGCGGGCATTGAAAATCCGGCTTTAAAGTACAAATCCGTATCGATCATGACAAATTCGGCATCGTATTTCAATTTATGCATTCATTTTATTATTATTATTATTATATATATATATATATATATATATATATATATATATATGTTTCTTTTTATTTAATGTTACATTCACTGAACCATAAAGATGTAATGTGGTGGAAGAAAAACAAAAAGAAAAAAGAACAAGAATCAATACAATAATTTTGTTTTTAAATAAAAGGTATCCTACTATATATATATATTTTTTTTTAATAAAATATATTTATTCAATTTTTATTTAAATATATTCATATCGTAAATTTATAATTTTTAACGTTGAAAGCTATTACGTTTATATTCAATTTTAACTTCGACGTGTTTACGTAATAATAAAAAATAAACGTAGTACAACCACATTTATTGTATATATATATATATATATATATATATATATATATATACATAAATTAATATTACTTGTTTATTAAGTTATAGTTGTTATCATTAATTTTAATCATTACAATTATCGATCGTGTACGCGAATAACTAAAAGAAAAAGAAGAAGAAGAAAAAAAAAAAAAAGGAAAATATTTTTTATTAAATCATATTTATAATCAATTTAAAATTATTCATCATCGCAGCTGTCACAAATTGAAAATTGACGTGTATGAATAATGTATGGTCGAGGTACAGTTATATCGAATGAAAGAAAAGATCTAAACATATGTAATTCAAAATGAAATAAATAGAGAGAGAGAGAGAGAGAGAGAGAAAGAGAGAGAGAGAAAGAGAGAGAAAAGAAAATGCGATAAATCGATCTCGAATCTGAGTGATATATTACTTCGAAAAAAGAAAAAAAAGAAGAAAAAAGAAAAAAAAAGAAAAAAAAAGAAAAGAAAAAGGTTAGCATAAAGAGAAAACATGGTCCTAGATCTCGAACTAATTCTACCTTTACAAATCCAATCTACGAGCGAATATTAAAGACCTACTCCCTCCCTCCCTCCCTCCCTCCCTCTCTCATCCCAAACGTCCCTCGTTCTCGTTGTCGTCGTCGTAGTCGTCGATATATCGGTTTATTGGCTTTCCCTTCGAGATCGGTATCGCTCACGTCGCTTACAGCCAGCAATTTTTACTAAAGAAATCCGACATAATCCGATTCGCTGTCATTTTCTGTCTGGTGTATTACGAATCGATGATATCGTATTTCAAATTTTTACGTTTATAGTTTCTTTCGAAGCGAATTAACCTTTTTTTCACTTCGAACGACGCATATATACGCCCTCGAAGAATGTACGTTCACACAGATACGATATATATATATATATGTGTGTATGTGTGTATATACATATATATATATATATAAACACGTCATAGAAAAATTTTAACACATATATATATATATACACCTTTGAAAAATTTACACTCATACAGTAACAAACGAGCGTGCACACGTATGCAATACGTCATCGAATTAATCACGCTCAGACACGTACGAAAAACGAAAGAGCGCATATATACGCCATAAAAAAAAATAAAAAAACTCACTATCCACAGATATACATCGTGAATACTACGTAAACGTCAGCATCGATAATTGTCATCGATATCGTTCCATTCACAGAAAACACATTATTTCACTAGCGTTCCGGAACGAAAGGGTTAATGACTCTTGGCAAAACAATTCTTTTCTACCCAATAATTTTACCGAACTATAACAAGGGGAAAAAAAAAAAAAAAAAAAAAAAAAAAAAAAGAAGAAGAAGAAAAAAAAATAGAGAAAGTGAAAAAAAAAAGAAAATGAAAGCTACATCGGACCTCATTGAAATAATTACGTAATTTGAGGTAATAATAATAATAATAATAATTTATAATTCCATTATATCTAGCAGAACCGAGATCTCCATAATATTTCTACTCGAGCCCGTTCGATAAAAAAAATATTTCGAAAAAGAAAGAAAGAAAAAAAAAAAAAATTCTGATTCAAATCGCCCATAATATCTTGAATCGGGTTGTATAATTAATTGAAAAAAAAAAAAAAATAATAATAAATAAATAAATAAATAAATAAAACGAAAAAAAATAATTAAAAAAAATCAAAATAATCCCAATATAATACCAACAAAATTTCTCACTATCGAAATTAATTCCAATAAATATTTTCAATCGTAAATATCCGTGATATTAATTTAATGTCGTTAATCGCACGATTGAAAAATATAATCGAGATGAGTAGTAGTCAAAATATATATATATATATATATATATATATATATATATATATATATATATATATATATATATACACATATATAACTGGCAACAATTTTTTTTTTTGCACTTAACGAAATTCCAATAATCATTTTTCTCAATCGATCTTTGTGCAGCAATTAAATCGATTTTGTATTTGATCGATCATAATCCTGTCTATGATGGTTCTATAATATTTCAAGAAATGAAGAAAGCAAGCGCAAGCGCGATCAAATGATGGAACAATTCTGGTGAATGATCGGCAAACCGAAGAAACTCGGTTGTGTCCAAGGAATGTTCTCTGGAATGATCCCTGTCACTTTCCATTGGGTACGCCAAGGAAATGACGTATAAGGAAACAGGGATATCAAAGTGAATCCAACAAAGATATAGCATGGATTTGTCCAGCGAAAGGGACCTCCTCAAGAAAACCTGAACTACCATCCAAGACGATTTGTTATACCAGAGAACCCACCATTTGCAGAACAAAGCTTTATCATTTTTCTTCGTCAATGTCTTTCTCCAAACCTCACCCCTCCCCTCCCCACACTCTCACTCTCTTTCATTCTCACTCTCACTCTTTCTCCTTCTCTGCATGTCCATTTTTTTTTCTTTTTTTTTTTTTTTTTTAAATAAATAAATAAATTATAACGAACGAATTTTATTAACAAAACTTTGATTTTTTGTTTCATTCTTTCATCAATTCTCCTCGTCAATCCATTTTCATATCTTTCTGTATTACTTTACTATTCTTAAAAGTAAGAAAAAAATTGTAAAGCCTATCTCTCTCTTTCTCTATCTATCTATCTATCTATCTACCTCTTTCTAAATTTCTATTATTTTTTAAGATAAGACAAAACTGATTAAAAAAGAAAAAAAAAATAAACAAGAAAAAAAGAAAAAGACAAAAAAGAAAAAGAAAATTAAAGATTATTAAAGAAGCAGCATAAATTACTAATTCCTATCTCTCTCTCCCTCTTCCTCCCTCTCTCTCTCTCTCTCTCTCTCTCTCTCTCTCTCTCTCTCGTTTTACACGTTTCTCGAGAATAAAAAAGATAGAAAAAGAAAAAGAAAAAGAAGAAGAAAAAAAAATATTCCATCTCACGAAAAATATTAAAGATGAAACATAAAATTCATGAAATATTAAATAATAATAATAATAATAATAATAATAATAATAATAACAACAGCAACAACGGAAGAAGACGAAATTTTCGAGAAAATAACTAGTTCCTCTTCTCCCCCCGCCCCGCCCCACCCCTCCACCCCCCACCATTCTCCCAGTAAATCCACGTAGAGTTAATCGTGAGACCCAACGAGAAAGAGGATAAAATAATAATAAGACCACGCGTATTCATTCTATCTATGTGTCTGACTGTGTACTTCTGTAACTAAGTAAGTACAAGTGCATATATATATATATATATATATATATATATATATATATATATATATATATATATATATACATATACATGTCATTCTATGTGTTAGAGAAGCTTGCCATGCAGTGCTATCTTTTACTGCTTAAAAACGCTGCGTCAAACCTATTACGAGGGAAGCTTTGGAGTAACGAGTAGATAATATGTAGGAAAGAGTGAGATAGAGTTCCAGGTAAAGAGAAAGAAAGAAAAAAGAGTAAGAGAAGGAGAAGAAATGGGGATGGAGGGGGAGAAAGGAATGAGAGAGAGAGAGGAAAAAAGGACGATATCGTGGTAATGTCCTTTCTGCAAATTGCACCTAACCGTGTCTCTTGTGCCAGAGCTTCGTCACCGCTTTTCAAGCCTCATAGTTTTACTATACTATAGACACGTTGAAGATAATGGAGATGCTGACTATATATATATATATATATATATATATCTTCTACTCCACTTAGAAAATCCTTTCATCAAGATCACAATCAATCTAAACGTTTCATATCATTAAACTTTGATTTGTAAAATGTACTTAACGTTAAGTTAAATTTATAATGATAAATATCATTTAGCGAATTGTTCGTCGTATTGATATTTACATACGTGCAATATCATTTAAGAAAAGAAAACGAAATAATTCTCGATCGAAATTTTATTGAAATTTTTCATCCAAAATAATAATTAACTCCTTTCTCTCTCTCTCTCTCTCTCTCTCTCTCTCTCTCTCTCTCTCTCTCTCTTTCTCTTCCATATCTACTGTTTATTGCAATTATTAAATATTATCTTCATGAAATTTTTATAGACTTTCTTTTTTTCTATAGAGATTTACAAAGAAATTTTTTGAAGAAGAAAATGGAAAAAAAAAAAAAAAAGAGAAAAAGAACAAGTTATCATAAATAATCATTAAATAAATCCAATTCAAACGATCAATATCTTGAAACTATTATCGATCGCCAATGGATATCTTATAAATCTTATTTATAAATGAATAAACGTACGTGTAACATGTAAAACTCTTTAAATACAATTGAAATTTTCCTGAAAAATATTATCATCAATACGTACGAACAAAATCAGATATTTAATTCAATTTCACAATCAAAAAAAAAAAAAATATATATATATATATATATATATATATAAATATAAAATGTATGTATATTGTGTATATTGTATTATGTGTAATGTGTGTATAACGTAAAGTAAATTTAATAATCAAACTTATGTATAAACATAAATATACGATAAATATATTTATAAAAAACGATAAATATGAATATATGAAGAAAATGATGATAGATTTGAAAGGTACATCGAAAGAAAGCAAAGGAAAAGAAAGGAAATGAAAAGGAAAAGAAAGTGGAGGTCTGTTATCATAATTACAAAGTATTCGCTCGAATGCCTTTCACGTTCTGTAAACTTTTCCCTTATTCTCTCTCTCTCTCTCTCTTAGGGGATATCACAGTCGACGGTTACTTGGCAAATTAAACGTTTTTAAGCCCCTCAAAGGCGGTCGAGTTAATATCCCGAGAGAAACTTTCATCCTTTCATTCCCTTTTCTCTCTCTCTCTCTCTGTCTCTCTGTCTCTCTCTCTCTGTCTCTTTCTCTTTCTTTTTCTCTTGTTACATTTTCGAAGGACAGATAGAAAGATACATACACACACACATACAGAGAGAAAGAGAGAGAGAGAGAGAGAGAGAGAGAGAGAGAAGGACGAATCCAATTCGTACTGGAGTCAGAAATATTAAAAGCCGTCGTGCGTCACGTTGACGTATTGGCTCGTCGGAAGTGCCGTCACGTATTTTCCACGACGTCCACGGCTCAAAAACAGATGTATAACGTGAGTTTTAACAGCTGACTGGTTGACTAGCTGGCTGACTGACTTGCTTCCGCAACAAGAGTTTTCCTAAGCGCGCGTCTTCCTGTCAAAACGTGTTTATAATCTACCACGACTAAGAGAGACGGAGAGAGAAAGAAAGAGAGAGAGAGAGTGTAAATTGACAGCTGATTAAAATTAAAAGAAATTCCATTCTTCGATTATATTCATCATAAAACGATTTAATTATATTCGATCATAATAATCATTATAACGAGTATATATATATATATACATGTTTTTTTTTTTTTTTGTTAAATGACAAGAGGAGACAGAAAACAAAAGGCTGTTCGAACTTCTTCCTTTTTTATTTTTCTTTTTTTTTTTTTTTTAATGAAAATTTTTTATACGAAAACATATCATACCGATGGTTAAATTTGAAAAAGGAAAGGAAAAAAAAAAGAAAAGAAAAGAAAAAGAGAAGAAAAACTATTCTTATTCTTCCTTTTTTTTCTTTTTTTCTTTTTTTACTTTTATTTGTCCCACAACAATATCACAATTAGACAAATGAAAATGAATTCCACTTAAAAAAATCTTGTTCTCTTTCTCTGCTTTTGTTTATTTTTTTTTTCTTTTTATTTTTTTTAAATAAAAAGAATATATCGATCGATCAATCGTAAATTACGAGGAAGAAGCAAAGGATAGCTTTCAAGATATTCCGAAGGGATCTAGCGTTCGATCTTCCGAGAAAATCGTTCGCCGATGCAAATCCTTGCGGCACCGTGAAATCTCTCTCTCTCTCTCTCTCTCTCTCTCTCTCCCTTTCTTTCTATGTAGAGACCTTACGCGTTACGTCGATAGGACGACGCGGAAAAGCGTTTGTAAATTACTCCCAGAATGGCACTTAAGGGATTACGTTTCCATATCGTAAACTTCTACATGGTTGGGAACGATCTAGCATTTTCTCTGCATCCGGAATCTTCTCTCGCCCTCTCTCTCTCTCTCTCTCTCTCTCTCTCTCTCTCTCTCTCTCTCTATCTCTCTATTTTTTTGTTTCATTTGAATTATAACAAACGAATTATTTGTCTAAGACTAACGAATTGCTACAACGTTAAAAATTGCCGAAAGAAGGAGAAATAAAAAAGAGAAGAAGAAAAGAAAAGAAAAGAAAAGAAAAGAAAAGTAAAAGGATGAAAAAAGAAAATAAAATTCACTTTTACGCTCCGGCATTCTCTAGATAAAATACATGTAGGAATAAAGAGTGCAAACAACGTTTATGTATATCCAACGAATAATCTTTTTACGAGTCCACCATGATTTTACGTTTTATATCAGGCGAACGAGAAAAGTGAGAGAAAGATAAAGAGAAAGAGAAAGAAATTGACGAGGAGTGGAGACAAAATTTCATTTTCCAGTCTATCCACGTGTGTACGAGTACATCTACGAATAATATACACTTCATATATATATTTATATATATAATACATATATATATATATATATATGTGTGTGTGTGTGTGTGTGTGTGTGTGTGTGTGTGTGTGTGTGTGTGTGTGTGTGTGTGTATAGGTGAAAAGGCATTAAAGAGCGGGGATCTGAATAAGTAACGTCTGGCGTTGGTGGCTTCGTCGCATGTGTTTGCTCGTGCAATCAAATGCCTATGTATGCGAATACACTTTTAACATATACATATACATATACATATATAGAGGGGGAGATAGAGAGAGAAAGAGAGAGATGACTAGAAGAGGGGTTTCAGAATAGCCAAAAGCACAGTCGTCCTCGTGTGCCCATGAAAATTTACGCGCATGAGCATCAGCCTTGGTTTCCGGTTCGAGTACTTCCTCAAATTTGTATGTACATATGCGTCAGTTCGTATATGTGTGTGTGTGTTAGAATAAGAGGAGAAAGAGAGAGAGAGAGAGAGAGAGAGAGAGAGAGAGAGAGAGAGAGAGAGAGAGAGAGAGAGATAGAATGCTTTCATCTCACTCAATGGACTCCCTCCTTCCCTCCCACTATTCTCTCTCTCTCTCTCTCTCTCTCTCGTTCTCGCTCTCTCGTTTTCGAATCGGTAAGCTCACAATTTCACACGCACAAATTTAATCCACGTGGAATTTCTGGGTCTGCGATCGACTGGTAGTAGCCAATGGTAATACTGACATGCGTTGTCTGCCTTCTATATATATATATATGTACATAGGACATCGATATACATATATATATGTGTGTGTGTGTGTGTGTGTATGTATGTATTCATATATACATAATACGAATACCTGTATCATGTATCGAGAATTCGCCTTTGAACCTGAATAGATAGTAAAGCGATTATTGCATTCGGATTCGGATCGGTTCGATCGAAACACGATTATACGACTGTCTACCGTTTCGTATGTATGTATGTATGTATGTATGTATGTATGTATGTATACATATATATGTATATATTCTTATGTATATATGTATGTACAATATTCCTATGTTCTTGCCAATGCGCGTATCATTATGACGTCAAAATCGATTTCGACCTAGTCCACGTTTAACATTAATTCTCGAATGGAATAGTTGATATAAACTATGATTTTAATATAAATATTTATTGTTTTAATACATACATACATACATACGTACATGCATACATACATACATACATATATTGTTTAGATAGTATTTAAATTTAAATTATGTTACTTTACGTTTATGAAAGTTATACGAAAGTTATTGTTAAGAAAACGAAAAAGAAAAGAATAAAATTATGAATAAAAGATTATCAATTCTATTTTTTTAATACATACATATATACATACATACATGCATACATAACACATACGAGAAGAATATATATATTGTTTAGATAGTATTTAGATTTAAGTTACGTTACTTTACTTTTATGAAAGTTATACGATATTATTGTTAACATGTTCCGTGCCATGTGTACCACCGGTGGTACACGTTAAACTTGATCTTCAGGCCACATGTACCACCGGTGGTACACGCAGTCATTTTTTTTTTCTTTAGTCAAAATATCAAATGGCCTGAACGATAAGTCAGACAAAAATGGCTTGGCACGGAACGTCTTAAGAAAAAGAAAAAGAAAAAGGAAAAAAAAATTATCAATCGTAATGAAAATACGATTGTGTTTCTCTTTTCCTTTTTCTTTCTTTTTTCTCTTTTAAATGAAATTTTTAAATATTCTAATAAATAGAATTGGAACATCAGACGAATAGGTATATATATATATATACCTTATAGGTATATATATATATATATTATAGTCGGGACATATTAGTGTTGGAACATAATCGAGCGAAAGAGATTCGACTGTTTAGATCCTGGCAATTTCACTTCAACCCCGTTTTACTCACTCACTTCTCTCTCTCTCTCTCTCTCTCTCTCTCTCTCTGCATCCCTTTCTATCTAATCGTCGAGCGATAAACAAGCTCACCTGTACAATTGCAAAGCGGCTAAAGCACAGGGACGCAATTGCAAGAAACGAGATCCATTAAGCGTAACAACAGCGCGGTAACGCTCGTTCAGACTCCTGCATCTGAGAGCTAGCCCAACTCGTAGAAAATGACTTGGCTACGATGCAAGGAGAACGTTAAATGCATATGTATCTATGTATGTATATATGTGTTTCACACAGAGAAACTTGTATATGTATAGATATATACGGGACATTTGTGTATTTGCACGCATACATTTTAACATACAATGCTTCGTGCAGTTCACTTTCGAGAGTCACAGGACCCCATTCGTATATAGTATTTGCCAGCCTAAACGTTTTCCTCGTTCTGTTCATTATAACGATAAGTATTATAGGAAAATAATTATTATATTCTCTCGAGAGATCGTTCAACGTTCAATCAATTATAAATATGATTAACGATGTATTCACGCGTTAATAACGCTCGATATTTTTTATCTTTTTTTTTTTTCCTTTTTTTCTTCCTTTTTTTTTTTTTTTTTTAATTTTTTTTTTTTTTTTTTTGTATTTTTCTGTTTTCTTTTTCTTTTTTTTTTTAGTCATTTGTATTTTTTTATATTTAATGTTTTGTAATTCATTTTTCCTTTTTTTCTTTTTCAATAAAGATTAATTCAATTAAATCGTAAAACAAATGTCCAAATCTTTCGGATCGTTTTTAATTTTACAAAACTAGGAGAACAAAAAAAAAAAAAAGAAAAAAAAAAAAAGGAAAGGAAAAAGAAATTTTGTATATCGCAATTTAATAAAATTTAATCCTTCGCGAATAATTTCCAATTATTCGACGAAAATAATATTTCGAAAATCGAAATCATTTGTAATCTAATCTCGGAAAAAAAATTCATCGTATATTTCGTACATAAAAAGAAAAAAAAAAAAAAACAAACAAAAAAAGAATTAAAACAGAAGAAAAAGAATTCTATTAAAAAATGAAAAAAAAAAGAAAGAAAGAAAGAAAGAAAGAAAGAAAGAAAAAAAGGAAAAAAAAATGGTGAAAATATTTTTGAAGATAGATAAGATCGTTAATGGAATCGTTAATTAGATCGAGATACTCGCGCATTCACGTAGTAAACGCGTGATATAGGAGTACATATATACATATATATATATGTATATATATACACGTTCATATATCTATATATACATACATACATACATACATACATACATACATATATACATATATATACATATATATATATACATTCGATTGAAAACGAACGACAACACGATGTAGAACAACGATCGCGATTTTTGTTCGAATTTAATTAGCGACTCGGATCGAAACGGACCTCGCAAAGTTTGCACTCTACTGAGCCCCGATACGGGTTGCAAATTTGACACGTTCGTCTCTCTGGTGCGCGTTTGAACTGCCATCCCATAAAACTTCGAGAGAGAGAAAGAGAAAGAAAAAAAGAGATAATTAATGCCATCAAACGAATTCCTACGAAATTTATAAAGTCCTCCCCCCTCCCACCCCCACCCCCTTTTCCGTTCCTATAAAGTCTTCCTTATAAAGTTTTAAAGTCCTTCTCCTCTCTCTCTCTCTCTCTCTCTCTCTCTCTCTCTCTCTCTTTCTATTCCTATTCATTAAACCACAGTAATATTAACAATAATAATAATATTAATAATAATAATAATAATAATAATAATAAAATTGATAATAATAATAATAATAATAATAATAATAATAATAATAACAATAATAATAATAATAATAATAATAATAATAATATTGATGATAATAATGATAGTAATAATAATAATAACAACAACAACGACAACATAGATATATTTGAAAATGAATTTGTAAATTATTATATATTTTTTGTACAAAGATAAAAAGAAATCAAATATATTCTAATAATTAAAAAATAACTTATATTGCATAATATAAGTTATGATAATTATTAGAATATATTAATAATTATCATAAATCAATGCGATCGATGACATGACATAAATGTTTCTCTTATATCGCTTAGACATGTTAATTTTTTTTTCATTTTTTTTTTATTTTTTTTTTTTTTTTTTTTTTTTGTAATAACATCAAGAAAAAAAAATATATACGGCAAGGAGAGAAAGTTTTTATTTGAAGAAAAGCGAAAAAGGAATACGAACAACAACAACAACAACAACAAGAGAGAGAAAAAAAAAAAAGGAGACAGAAAGATGAGGAAGTTTGATGTTCTTTCCAGAAAGAGTTTTAATTTCCATTCTTTGATCCTTTCGCTTCCTGCAGTTTGTGCAGGAGTTCTCTCGTCGAAAAAAGAAAAAGAAAAAGAAGAAAAAAAAAAAAAATAATAAAAAGAAAAAGGAAAAGGGTGGAGGGATGGAGGGAGGGAAAAAGAGAAAAGGAAAAGAGGGAAGAAATAAGAGAAAAAGTGGGAAATAAAAAGAAAAAAGAAAAAAGAAAAAAGAAAAAGAAAAAGACACACAGAAAGAGGAAAAAAAGAAAAAAGAAAAGAGATAAAGATAGAGGAGAAAAGAGAAAAAGAACAAACGAGAAGAAGAAAAAGAGAGAGTGACTTCCACGTCGATGGTCCACGTGCAGGCTCCAACAATCCAACTAGCTATCTTTCTCTTTCTCACGAAGATGATCGTCTAAGTCTAAGGAAAAAAGAAAAAAGAAAAAAAAAGAAAAAAAGAAGAAGAAGAAGAAGAAGAAAAAAACAGGAAAAGAAAAAAGGAAGGAAGGAAGTAAAGAGAAAGAGAAAGAGAAAGAGAAAGAGAAAGAGAAAGAAAAAGAAAGGATGACAAGGACGAAGGATAACAGGGATCAAGTTCCTAGTCCGATCCGTGAGAAACAGCCATATCGATCGGACATTGCGCATGGAACTCGAAAGCGTTACGAATGATCGCTTCTTCTTCTCATCATGTATCTCACTCTCTCTTTCTCTCTCTATCTCTCTTTTTCTCTCTATCTATCTATCTATCTATCTATCTATCTATCTATTTCTATCTCTCTATCTCTTTCTCCCTTACTCTTTCAAGAGAAAGGGCTACCAAGTTGGGACAGGATTAGCCTGTTAACAATGCGCCAAACTCCTCGGGACCCATTGTGCATTATTGCGAAACTTTTCCTGGTTGGTGGAACCACCTCCAGGGAGGTGTTTCTCTCTCCCTCTCTCTCCATCTATCTCTTGCTCACTGTTCTTCTTCCTCTACCTCACTCTTTCCCCTCCACCCCTTCCATCACCCACTCCAACCCTCTTCTACCTATACTTCTCTATCCTTCCTTCGACCCTTCGAGCGAGAATTATTAGCTTTCCGTTATACTAGTGTCAAGGGAACGACGATGTTCGCTTGCTCGCTCGCTTGCTTACTCTCTTCGTTTCAAGGTAGCCAGGTTGGTAGCTAACTTGCTTGCTTGCCTGCCTGCCTGCCTGCCTGCCTGCTTGCCTGCTTGCTTGCCTGCTAGGTTAGTACCTAGCTAGCTAGGTAGCCGGCTAACTCTTGCTTGTCTTCTCTCTACTTTGTTAAAACTCATTCCTTCTCTCTCTCTCTCTCTCTCTCTCTCTCTCTCTCTCTCTCTCTCTCTCTCTCTCTTTCGCTCGCTCGTTCTCGCTCTTATAGGTGAGCGTCGTTAACCCACAATTTCCGTTTTAACTTAGCCCTCGAGAAGCTTCATGGTGTTTAGCCAACTGAAAACTTCAACCTGCGTTCTCGTATATTATAATAAAAAAGAAAAAAAAAAAATAGAAAAAAGAAAGAAAAACAAAAAGAACCAAAAGAAAATTAAATTATGTGAAAAGTGATAATAGAAAAAAATATTTAAAAAAAAGAAAAAAAAAGAAAAGAAAAATTGAAAAATAAGAAAGGAAAAGAAGAAGAAGAAGAGAAAAAAAAGAAAAAAAAGAAGGAAAAAAAGAAAAGTGAAGGCAACATTTTCTTCCTATTCTTTTTCTCTTTATACATTTATCTCTACGATTTTTAATCGTAAACGACGGCCAACCTGCATCTTCTTATAATACTTTTACACATAACCGCGCGCTCGCTTGCTAATGTAATATTTGCGATATATATATATATACGTACACACACACACACAAACACATACATGCATACATATGTATTATATTTAAATATTAATATAGATATGTGTGCGGAAAATGAAAAAGTAAAAACCTGACCCGAATAAAACCCAAGACATTTCTAGTTTATGCTGAAATATATCCGGTCGACGCAACGCAGACATCATCATCGTCGTCGTCGTCGTCGTCTTGGTCGTCGTCGTCGTCGTCGTCGTCGTCGTTGTCGTCTTCTTGGTCGTCGTCGTCGTCGTCGTCGTCGTCGTCGTCGCGAATGAGAGATGCATGCAAATTTAACCGTTGTGCTCACTGAAAAATTCTATGCATTCGTGAAACGGTCGCGCAGAGAAAGAAAAGTCGATATATAGAGATAGAGAGAGAGAAAGAGAGAGAGAGAGAGAGACAGAGAGAGAGAGAGAGAGAGAAGAGAAAGATATATATATATATATATATATATATAGAGAGAGAGAGAGAGAGAGAGAGAGAGAGAGAGGAGAGTCTCTTAAGTTTTCTCGCTAGAGTTTCGCCTTTTATTAAAGTTCATTGAGTTATTCAATGCTCGTACTACGAGTTGTAAGTTACAGAACCGAGAAAGACTACCATTCAATTTTATTTATTATCATTAATCAATTTGAAGATATCGACAATTTCTTTTTATCTTTCTCTATTTACTTACAGGAATATCCATCAGTAAATAGTAAATACGATTATCCGTATTATTAAATTAGTTTCAAACTGATATAGAGTTAGAGAGTTTAATGTCCAATTAATACTAGACATTAAAATATTTTAGATATACATATATAATTGAAAATATATTTCAAATTAATCACTCTCATATCAAATGTGACAAATTTCTTTTTTTCCTTTTTTCTTTTTTCTGCATTAATTTTATTCGATTTTATTTGACGTTCTCTCAGAAACATTTCTTTTTTCTTTTTTTTTTTTTAACTGCATTAAATTATTAAACAATCGATAATATATTTGTTTAATTTTATATAAAAAAATAAATGTAATAATAATAATAACAACAATAATAATAATAATAATAATAATAATATATATATATATATATATATAAATTTATTGTCTAATATATTGACGTAATTTATATTTAATTGGATCAACGTCTATAACGAGAATAAATTCGATAAAATTATACACAGTAATTTGTTCTGACGTTTCTCCTGAAATATAGAATAGCAAATGCTTGAAGCTCTCGCCTTCGTTAGAAGGCGAAAGTCGATCCTCATTTAATTGCCATACGTTACGTAAGTTAATTGTGCGAATTTCCACAATTGCCAACGCTGACTTTAGTAATTATCGTAAAGGACCGCGTACCACTTATATTACATTTACATATACAATAATCAGGTAAAGATGATGGGTAGGGAGGGGGTGGGGGGATGGGAGGAGGAGGAGAAAGAGAGTCGTCAACTTTTTCAGAATTTCTCTATGGTTATATTTCAATATTTAATATTATTCATTATCGTATAAATATGTCAATGAGAGAGAGAGAGAGAGAGAGAGAGAGAGAGAGAGAGAGAGAGAGAAAGGAAAAGAGACTAAAAAATTAAACGAATACGCATATATTTACGAATATACGAATATATATTTATTAATTAAGCTTTTATTTTTTTTCTCTCTTTTTTCTCTCTCGTTTTTATTCAGAAAGGCGATAAAAAGAGAGAGAGAGAGAGAGAGAGAGAGAGAGAGAAAGTAAGAGAAAGAAAAAGGAAAAAAAAAGCAAAAGGCAAAAACCGTTTTACCTAATTAGCTATGAAAGAAGTAAGAGCCTATACCTACTCGATCCAATTGAAAGTCAAATTTTTTTTAACGAGAAGCACGAGAAAACGTACTTATTTATGCTTCGAATAAACGAACTTTTTCAAATATCCTTCAAATACCTCTCTATCACTGTGCGGCTTATATGTGCCTGTATATGTCTGTGCATGTGAATTCGTATCCATTAAATAAAATTTTACTTGTTCTCGCGGTCCCTTTTTATCGCAATAAATTTTAAACGATGGAAGACCGTTCATATTGCGTATTCAAAGTAAAAAAGAAAAAGAAAATGAAAATAAAAAAAAAAAAAAAAAAAAAAAAAAAAAGAAAGAAAAAAGGACATAGAAAAAAGGCAAAAAAAGAGAGGAAAATAAGAAAGATAGAAAAAAGAAGGAAGTCCAAAATAAATGGCACAAGCTTCCTCCATCTCTCTTTTTCTTAACTCTCTCTCTCTCTCTCCCTCTCTCTCTCTTTCTCTCTCTCTCTCTCTTCGATCCTCTTCTTGCCAATACTCTTCTTTTTTTCTTTTTCTTCTTTCTATCTCCTTTCGTTCCTTCCAATGAATATCACGTAATTTAACTTCGAGAATTGTAAGCAATAAAAATAAAAGAAATTTCGTTGAGACGATAATCCAACGAAAGAATCTTTTTAACATGCATAAAAGAAATAATATTTAAGAAAGAGAGAGAGAGAGATAGGGAGAGATTGAGAGAGAGAGAGAGAGAGAGAGAGAGAGAGAGAGAGAGAGAGAGAGAGATGCTACTGTTACGTATATGTGTATATGCATATATTATTTTGGTCAATAATGTCAGTATTTGCATTATGTTAGATCTAAATAAACAATACTTAAAGGACTTGTTACAGAACTTGTTACAGGACTTAGCCAAAAGCTTTTTATCGATTCGTAAATATTATCCCGTTTTCATAACTTTTTCATCGAGCCCATTAAAACATCGCAATTTTCCGAGCTAAGTTTGTAGTTTTACAATAAGAAAAAAAAAAGAAAAAAAGAGTACAAAAAAGGATCAATTTACAAAATTCTCAAAAAAAAAAAAAAAAAAAAAAAAGAAAAAAAAAGAAAAAAAGAAAAAGAAAAGAAAAATAAGTATAATCGATTTTTAATATCACTGATCAATTACTTTTGCCGTTCCTCTTTCATTTCATATTTATGTTACTTCGAATTCCAATAGTAATACAAAATCAATAGTATAGTACGGAATATACCAACATTATTTATGGATCAACTCAGTACTATATCATTGAAATTGGCGTAGTAAAATAGTAGTATAGTAGTAAACAAAATTATTCATTACTAATTGGTGGAAAGAGAAAAGAAAAAAAAAAAAAAAAAAAAAAAAAAAAAAGGAAAAGAAAAAGAAAAAAAGATAACATAGAACTCCGTCGCAATTTAATTAAAAAAAAAAAAAAAAGAAAAAAAAAAAAAAGAAATAGAATGATGATACGTTATCGGAGGAATTAAATGCAATAATATATTTTCAATAATTTCTTTAGATACATTTAAGAAAATAATTTTCATAGATCATCGAAATAAAAGAAATTTCTTATAATGTATAAAAATGAAAGGGACATTTTTTCTCTCTTTCTTTCTTCTTTTTTTTTCATTTTCTTTTCCTTTTTCTTTTTCTTCTTTTTCTTCTTTTTTTTTTTTTTTTTTTTTTTCTTTTTTGGGAACTGAATAACTTCGACGACATTTTTCTCGTTCTTTTTCTCTTCTCAGCACCGAAAAAGTCTTGGAGAAACAGCTGGAATGCCAATATAAATGGCATAAGGGAAAGAAGGGAAACTAAGTGGTTGCAAAAGAAAACTCTAGAAAAGCATTTTGCGTGTAGGGAAAAATTCCTTATTGAGAATCGAACGTGAGTTTTACGTTAGTACGAAAAGAAGTTTTTACTTGGAGAGAGAGAGAGAGAGGGGGAGGGAGGGGGGGGGGAGAGAAAGTTGAGAAAATAATCGAAAAAATTTCTAAGTGAAAAAAATAGAGATAGAGAGAGAGAGAGAGAGAGAGAGAGAGAGAGAGAAGATGACAAAGGTGAATAAAATGAAATACAATGGAAAATCAATATTTAAAAATTATTATGGAAAATTATTAAAGAAAAAAAAAAAAAAAAGAAACCTCGATCCAATTAAAAATGATGTCGTTAAAGAATGAATAAAAGAAAAAACAAACAAACAAACAAACAAACAAACAAAGAAGGAAAAAGAAAAAAGAAAAAGATAGAAAAAAGAAATCCTTTTCTAAGCTCGACACAATTACAATTATTTTACCAAGATCTCCAAAAAATAAGATAAGATTAAAAAAGGATAACAAAGAGAAAGAGAGAGAGAGAGAGAGAGAGAGAGAGAGTAAAAAAGAGAAAGAAAAGAAAAGAAAGAGAGAGAGAGAGAGAGAGAGAGAGAGAGAGAGCGACAACGGTGCCAGGATAATAACGACGTCGTCGCTAATAAAAAGCGAAACCGCCAGAAGGAAAGTAGCGCCATTTTGTCGGCTGAGAAGGAAAAAGAGAGAGAGAGAGAGAGAGAGAGAGAGCAAAGGAGCGAAAGGTCCGAAGAAGAATAAAAGAAAGAAAATTGTGTCCTCTTACGAAGCATCTACGAACGAAGCTCTGATAGCGGTCCAGGAACGTAGAAATAAATAGAAAAAGAAAACGAGAATGGTGGTAAAAAGGATTAAAAGGAAAGAGAGAAAAAGAAACAAACAAAGGAAAAAAAGAAAGAAAGAAAGAAAGAAAGAAAAAAAAACACACAGGAAGAAAAGTAATAGCAGGTGGGTGGGTGGGTCGTTGGGTGTGAGTTGGAAGTTAGGAAGGTAGGTAGGTAGGTAGGTAGGTAGGTAGATAGGTAGGTAGGTAGGTAGGTAGGTAGGTAGGAAGGAAGGAAGGACGAAAAGGAAAGAAAATTTACGACAGTCGGTCGTTCGCCAATAGTCGTTCGAGATCTCTCGCTTGCTTACGATTTCGCGAGAGATTGAGAAGAAGCTTGATAGAAGGAAGGAGAAAGAAGAAAGAAAAAGAGAGAGAGAGAGAGAGAGAGAGAGAGAGAGAGAGAATGGGGAGGAACTGGGGGAGAGGGAGGAAAGTTGTACTCGGGGGTAAAACGGAAACGCTTATCGTTGAATTACGAGAGGCACGCGTTTAAATTCCGCGGACAAAGAGACGATTTAAATTAAATGCTCGCCTTTTCCACGTCCACCTCCATCCCTTCCCACCAACCCTTCTTCTTTCACCGCTACTTTCATTTCCACGAACGGTTCTCTAACCTTCCTCCCAATGCTTTACCTGCGTGGACCTCTCTCTCTCTCTCCCTTTCTCTCTCTCTCTCTCTCTCTCTCTCTCTCTCTCTCTCTCTCTCCCTCTCTCTTTCTAAAGGTTAAAGTACGAGACGAGTGTTCCCTATTTTTTTCCCCTCTGCCCTAACCGACTATTTCACCTTTTCTACACATCTCGTGTCGACTTTCCTTCTTTCTCCCCCCCCCTCTCTCTCTCTCTCTCTCTCGTTCTTCACCATTTCTACTTCTTTCTCCTTCTTCTCACTTCTTTTCCTCCCCATTTTCCTCCTCCTCTTCTTCTTCTTCTTCTTCTCCTTCTTCTTCTTCTTTTTCTTCTTTATAGTAGTAGTAAAAGACGTTGAAGAGTCTCAAGAATTGAAGAAAAAGTCGCGAAAATGTGCACTCAACCTCGAGAAACGAGATTTCCTTGTCGCGATAAAAAGCTTCGAAGCAGTTTCGAAATACCCAAGTTTTTAAAATACTTCTAATCTCGATAAGTTAAAAATATAATAATAAAAGAGACAACGAGAGAGAGAGAGAGAGAGAGAGAGAGAGAGAGAGAGAGAGAGAAAGAGATAATACATTTTTCTAAGCAAAACATTACCAATAAATATCTTTGTGTGTCATGCAAGAATCTAAAACGACGACACGAAGTAAACTTTATTGGGTTATTAACTTTCAAAGTTTTCTCTTTTATATAACTATAGGTCCATTATTTATTTTTTTTTTTTTTTTTTTTATAAAATTCAATTATACGATAGCGTATTAGGTATAATCTAATATAAAATTTATTTATCAAATTATCGTAAACGATAACGTAAAAAGTTATAATAATAACAATCCAAAAGATTACATTTTAAAAGAAATTAGAATAGATTTTCTTTTTTCTAATGTCATTTTTTTTTTTTTTTTTTTTTTTTTTTTTTTTAACTAAGTAAGTATTTTTACTAAAGGGATCCACAGAAATGTGATTTCTTTTTTCCTCTCCTTCTTTTTTTTTTCGTTATTCAAGAATTATGATACGAACCCTACGATAAATCGTGATCATCGTTCTTCTTATTTTATTTTTATTTTTTTTTTTTTTTTTACGTATATATATATATATATATATATATATATATTCTTTATTTTTTGTTTTTCTTTTTTTTTCCTTTTTCGAAAAATGACAGAAATCCTATCTTGCCAATCCCGGACTCGATAAAGCAATAAATTACCTTATCGACATTACGAAGGATCAATTCTAATGAGTATATATTTTAACCATTATTTGTTTCCTCTTCTACGAAAAACAAAGTAATACATTCGTTGGTTCTTTTTTTTTTTTTTCGAATAGATAGAGGAAGTCGAAAATAAAAAGGAAAAACGATTTAGCACTGTTCTTTTCCCTCTATCCTCGTCTATCTATCTACAATTCCTTCGCACTCTTTCCCTAACCACCCACTATCACCCTACCCACCCCCAAATTCACCCTCTACCGCCCACCATTTCTCCTGAGAGAAATATATTTGGTCGAACTTTTCATACTAAGCCAAGTAGGAAATATGTCTTTCTTTTTTTTTCCCCCCCTCCCGAGTTTTCCACTTTGGCTCGCCAAAAACAAAGCTTTCTAACGTGCGACCAGTTTTCAAAATAGCATTCCTCTCTCTTCCTGGTTAGGTCA
>NC_062206.1:2684712-2689712 GCF_912470025.1 Vespa velutina
TAATTTTCATTTAATTTAATCCTAAATCTTAAATCATTAAATATATACAATTAAGTATACTTATACAATTGCACGATATATGAACGAGATTAATCTACTTTCTTTAATTAAATTTCGTAAGAAAAAAAAAATATATATATATGTATATATGACTTCAATTCTCTGTAAAAAAAAAAAAAAAAAAGAAAAAAAGAAAAAAATAAAAAATAAAAAAGAAATCAAGAGAATACCTATATATTAAAGAGTTAAGAACTAGTCAAAAGGAATGTCAAGTTCCGGATATTAAAGTTTTCTCACTTTTTCTCTTTCTTTCATTCTCTCCTTACTTTCCTCTGTCTGTCTCTCTCTCTCTCTCTCTCGCTCTCGCTCTTTCTCTCTCTCTCTCAATCCTTTGTACCTTGTACAGAATAAGAAGAAACATAGAGCAAAAAAGACAATTTGCGACTTGGTCGATTACAAAGGAAGGCTCGCTTGAGAAAAGCGTGTCTCTCTCTCTCTCTCTCTCTGTCTCTCTTTATAGTTTTCTAGTTCGTTCAAAGGGTAAGGGCTGGCCTTGCAAAACGAGCCATATATAACATTTCTGCCCAAAACGTTCACTTGGGCTTCTCTACCGCAAAAGATCCGAGTCAAAGAGATGGCTATTTAGCTTCTAGCTACTCTACCGCTCTACTGCTAATGTAAATAGAAAAATAGAGATAGAAAAAGATATATATATATATATATATATATATATATATATAAAAATAGATAACGAAAAACAACAACAACAAACAATTTTATAATAAAAATAAATACGTAGGAAATTTATGATAGACGATCATAGAGTTTAAATCATCCGAATTTCTGTCGACGGTAATGGCAATTAGAGAAAACGAATCCTCTCATATTGAACTTCCAATTAATATCGCCAATAACTATCTTGTTTCCTTTTTTTTATTTTTTTATTTTTTTTTTATTTGTTTTTTTTTCTTTTTTTTTTTTTTTTATTCTGTTGTTGTTATTTTTGCATTCATTCTACAAATGGACCTCTCATAGAATGTACATAAAAATTGTTACGTTTGGAATCTCGTTATCAAAGCATCGAGCTTGCTCTTTTTGATAAAATAAAATTCGTGACGTATGTATATATATATATATATATATATATATATATATATATATGTATATATGTATGTATGTATATGTGTATATATCGATTTTGTTTAATAAGATAGAAAGAGACTTCAATGCTTACAGGATTAATCTATAAATACATTTAACTTCAATTACATTAATAATAACTGCAGCGTTCTTATCTGTAAAAAGGAATAAAAAAATAAAATAAAATAAAATAAAATAAAATAAAATAAAATAAAATAAAATAAAATAAATAAAAATAAAAATGAATATAAAAATGAAAATAAATAAAAGATAAAAGTGTCGAGATATATCGATCTCGTTCGATAACGAGACTTTTTTTCTTTTTTTATTTTTTTTTCTTTTTTTTTTTTTTTTTTTTTAATCAGAACCATAAACAATGGTTGTTATGTCACCAATTTAATATACATATATATATATATATATATATATATAAAAAAAAATAAAAAAAAATAAAAAAAAAAAAAGAATGAAGAATGAAGAATGAAAAGCAAAACAACAAAACAATAATAATAATAATAATAAAAGAAAAAACAAAAAGAAAAAACAAAAAGCAAATATAAAATTCAAAGATCCCATTGGGATTATCTGGAATATTGAACAAACGAACTGCGAGTAATAGTCTCCCAATGGAGGGCGGATTTAATAAAGGATGGGAGAACTCGATACGGTACGATAATCGTGCGTCGAAAACGGTATTGGGATTCGCGAATTAGTACTAGACACTCAGTCGTTAAATATACAGAATTCTGCGAGAGGATCATTGTCGAACGTTCCAAATTTGATCCGATGTCCTATACGACTTATATCTATTTATTTATGTGTAAATTATGTTTCCATTTGTATACATACGTAGATACATATCGATTCTAAATACAATTGCAATATTACAAACTATACATACATACATACATACATACATACATACATACATACATACATACATACATATACATATATATATATATATATATATGTGTGTGTACATATGTATTCGTAAATTGTTATTATTATTATAATTATTAATATTATTATTGTAGAAATTATATATTATAAATATATAAGATTGTTTATTATATATAAAATTATATATTATAAATATATACATATATATATATTCTCTCGTTTTTTTTTTCTTATTTAAAATTAAACAAAATGCAAACACATATAAAACAACAATGTAAATATATAATAATATTTTATATAAATTATAATAAAATAATACAAATAGTAATAATAATTGTATGTTTGTAATAATTAAAAATACATAGAAAATATATATAATTATTGTAATATTATAAAATACATGATAAAAATAAGATTATTATATATGACGGGTTTAATAAATCTAATTTGTTTATTTATTTAAATATAAAAAGAATCGGTAAATCCTAAGGGATCATTGATTGAGTTTACCACAATTTCACGTTAATTACCGTGTAATCCGATCGAGCTTTACTCGAACCACGGTGAAAATCCTATCCCAAGGAGGTAAGGGGGGAGAGGCGGAGGGGGGGAAGGATTTCTGTTAAAGGAAAATTTAAAAGGAATTTAACCGTCGTCGTGGTTTCAGCATCAGCATCAAAGGATCGGGATTTAATCGACTACCTTCCAACGTTGACGTAGTTTATAATTACGAGAGACAGTCCGTGCGTATCAACGTTTCATTTTCGTGAATTTAAATCCTACAGGAGATAAAACCAAAGCTTATTTCGAGATACAAAGAGAGAAAGAGAGAGAGAGAGAGAGAGAGAGAGAGAGAGAGAGAGAGAGAGAGAGAGAGAGAGAGAGAGAGATATTATTTACAACAAAATATATTTGTTATTCATTAAACACAGTCTAATTATCTAATATATCTATACAATTATATTCACTAAAATTCTAAACATTTAATATATATATATATATATTATTGAAAATACATCGAATTAATAAATAACATATATCTTATCTTATAATAAATGTTCCTTCGATCTACATATGTTACTTATATATATATAATGAAATATAATTTTTATATTTATTACAGTTCAATTATATCTGATATATGTGTATAAAATTAAGAAGAAAAAAAAATAATACTAATAAAGAGAGAGAGAGAGAGAGAGAGAGAGAGAATTCTAAATAATTTTAAAAATTAAATTTGTAAGTTTTAGAAAATTTTATGATGCAGAAAAACGTTTCTATAAAATATAATATTTCATCAAATATATATTATTGTAAATAAATTTACGAAAAAATTCAATGAATTTTATTGCTTGAAAATTATTATTAAATTCATCAAATTTATCAAATTGTAAATATAAATATATATACTTATTATATATATATATATACATGCGTATATAGATATGTACAATAAATGAAGTTAATAAACATAATCCTAGTTTAACCTGGTAGAAGTTAGCTCAGAAACATTTTGGCAAAATTTCAAACGAAAAACTAAAAGCGTTCATTCACGTCGGGACTTTGAAGTTTGTGGAAGCTGCGGAATTTTCTTGCGGAACGTACTGAAACATAGCGTTAGGGTTAACAACGAAAATTTGCAAACGAGTTGTTGCATCCACCTTTGAAAATTATTCTGTCATGTTATCTTTAAAATGTTTCAATACGATGAATTCTTTTTATCGTTTCGTTAATACATCGTTAAAATTATCTTATCGTTACTAATAATTGAATATAATTAAAGATTAAAATTAATAATTATAATCGAACGAATGAAATGAACGAATTCAATGAATGAATAAAGTAAATGAAGAAAACGAACGAATAAATATGATTAATTAATAAAATAAGACGAGTAATTAAAAAAATATTCAGATGAATTTGCAAGTAAAAAATTGTATGATAACAATAATACATTCGAATCAAATTATCACTGTGATAAAAATTAATTAATAAGTATATATAAATAAACATTGTATGTACATACATATATAAACATTTTGGAAAAATTAAAATATTAAACGAGAATATCTAACGAAGACGAATAAACGAATAAATCAATAAAAAACAAATCTATGAAGTATAATTGAATTATTGAATTAATGTAAAACGATTGAAAATTATATATGTGTATAAATTATAATGAAAAATTTACGAGACAAATGTAAAAACGATACGAATTGTAACTTGTCTGAATACGTACTGACGAATCGATGAATCACAAAGTCCTAGACATGTACCTTATCAAACGTCCTTCAAACGAAGATAATAAAAGGATACATTTCTTAGGATCGTCACGTATCTTTGACAACAAACATTGAGATCGTTTTCAGGAATTTTGTCATTTCCAAGAAATTTATCGGTTCCAAGAATTTTGAACGAATAACACATACACACGCGCGCGCACACACACACAGAGAGAGAGAGAAAAGACAAATAGACAGAAGCATATAAAAAATTGTCAATTTTTAAACAAATACCTATAGAATTAAAATATTACTTTAAATCACCTTTTCTTTTATAAATAAAAAAGAGTGAGAGAAAGAGAAAAGGAAAGAGAAAAAGTGAGAGAGAAAGAAAGAGAAAGACAGAGAAGGAAAAAAGAGAAGGATAAAAAGAAAAACTAATAAGAATCTTAATTTTTCAGATTTTTATATATCCTACTTATTAATATAATTACTATATTCATTATATATATATATATATATATTAGGAGGACCGGAAAGTAACGTCGCTTTCTTAAATTAAATTCAAACGAATAAAATTTTAACAAGTTTTTCTTTTTAATCACAATCAAATATCGACATGCGCAGAAACGACATCACTTTCCGGTCCACCTAATATATACATACTACTAATATTTTCACCCAATTTTAAATAAAAAATAAATAGAAAGAAATAGAAAGAAAAATGATGAT
>NC_062206.1:2696341-2701341 GCF_912470025.1 Vespa velutina
AATAAAAAGAATCCTGAGAAAAATATGTTCGAGAGATCGTGGCGAAAAGACGATGTACCAAGTTGTACAGAATCCCTTGATAAGTCGTGAACGAAGAAGTCTGTCTCTTCTTACATCTTTCCCTTGCAAGGGTTTTCTCAGTAAGATCAAAAGTTCACGAGTTCTCGAGAGAGAAAGAGAGAGAGAGAGAGAGAGAGAGAGAGAGAGGGGGGGATGGTTAGGTAGTGAAGGGGAAAGAAAATCGAAAGGGATGAGAAAGACCTCGTCCACACTTAACTTCACCATTTCTTTCTCTCTTTCTCGACTTTCTCGTATTTTTCTAACAGCCGTGCCTTCATTACGATGAGAATGAGAACAAAAAGTGAAATTTCCTAAAAGCAGCCATGATGAATATACTAAGGATAAGAGGAAATTTTGAATTAAACATATTTTATCAAACTGATATAAGCCGCGTTAATATCGTTTCGTAAAAAATTAAAGAAAGAAAGAAAGAAAGAAAGAAAGAAAGAAAGAAAAAAAAAACAAAAAAAAAGTAAAATAAAATAAATAAATAAAAAAAAATAAATAGAGAAAAAGAAATTACTAAACAATTCCTATATAAAAAAATAATTGAAATATGTATTTCACGAATCAACCATCATAATGCCTTAATAATAAATATATATAATTTATTATTTTTTATGTAAAATATATTTTACGTAGAAATGTATGACGTTTATTATATAAAATCTCGAATAAAGAGTGTGATTAATAAAATTAAATAATAAAAAGTATACTTATATAAGTGCACTAATTAATTGAATGCACTCAATTATTACTCCTCAAAGTTAATATAAATATATCAATAAATATGCAAACGTTATAATATTTCTATCGCGCTTGTCATCTTAATTAGAACGAAATCTATGCGTGTGGCATAATCTTCGATTAATCCCTCTAACAATTTCTTTCGAGATAATCTAATCTCACAATCTAATGGACTTTAATCAAATAGCTTTTTATCTTAATCGTACGCACAATTATTCGATTCTATCTTCTAACTAAGCTATTTTAATAGAATAATACATCTAATAAGATACAATCATTTTTAATCAGTTATGATGTGATATATCATTTTTATATCGAATTAAGTATGACAAAATTATATAACGATAGAATATATCATATTTTCCATACAGGATGATCCAAAAGTTTTGAAGTTTGAATTTTAAAGATCAATTACTCATTTCTTCGAGACTTTTCGAGGATAATTTTTTAAACTTTCTCTTTACGTACTTAACTTATACTTTCGCAATTTCGAGAGAGAGAGAGAGAGAGAGAGAGAGAAAATAATTAGCCTAAAAAGTAACGAGAAAAAAAAAAGAAAAAAAAAAAGAAAAAAAGAAAAAAAAAAGAAAAGAATATTTAATCGGTTTTTAAAATCACTTAGAAACTTTTATACCACCCCGTTGTACACATATTTATCAACGGAATAAAGAAAAGTAAAGGAAAAAAAAAAAAGAAAAGAACAAGAAGAGCAATAAAAAAAAAAAAAAAAAAAAAAAAAAAAAGGAAAAAAAAAAGAGAAAAAGGAATATAACATCAGTATTAAAATATTATATATTTTAATCTCCGCGAACATCCAATGAAACTTTTTTCATGAGTATCATCTTATGGCGTTGGAAACGAGAATTTAAACGTGCATTTCACTTTCGCCAAATTAAAATCCATTTTCATCAGTGTTACTCATTTCCTTTCCCGCCACTCCCCCCCCCCCCCCTCTCTCTCTATCTTCGTCTCCGTCCTTCTTTCATGGTCCTCACGAGTCCAACTTTTTGACAAAACAGAAGCGGAGCGTAACTTTTGATTAAGACGGCTAACGAATTAGTCTCTCACACCTAAGAGAAAGACGAACGCGAAGAACAAAGGGGAAAGAACAGGGTAGTGTGGTAGGGTAGAATAGGGTAGATGAGAGGAAAGAAGAAGAAGAGAGTGGGAGGGATAGAGGAGTAGAAATGGGGAATGAGAAAGAAAGAGAGAAATATACGCTCTTTCCAGAAGAGAATGGAAGTCAATGCGAGCTGAGGAAAAGGTACTGAGGTAAAGAATGAAGTCTAAAAGGGAATGAAAGTCCTCGTGAAATTCTCTCTCTTTCTCTTTCTTTGACTTCCTTCTTAGATTGTTTCCACCAGAGCAAGGACCGACTTTTCACGTGGAAAGAGAAAGAGAGAGAGAGAGAGAGAGAGAGAGAAAACAACTTTCTGATTCTGGTCTGGTCGGTCAATATTCTCGACCAACTAATAATAAATAAGAGGAATAATCAATCTTTTAAAAGAAAATTGAATAACGACCAACGTTCTAGCTACTTTTTTGATATCGTGATGAAATTGTTATCTTTTTGTTTTTTCTTTTTTCGCGGTGAAAAAAAAGAAAAATAGAAAAAAAAAAAAAAAAGAAAGAAAGAAAGAAAATAAATATATAAATAAATATTAAAATAGAAAAGGGATTGGATGTTTATTGAATTTAGATGTATCGCTCCATTGTTTTCACCTGCATTCGTTCGTAAATAATAACTTTTTTTTTCTTTTTTTTTTTTTTTTTTTTTTTTTTTTTTTTTTTTTTTTTTTTTAACATTTCTAACTGTCAACGAAGAAAAAGTAGTTTTTGCGAATTGAAAGAACGAGATACACTCCATTGTATTATTTCGTATAATAAAGAGAATGTGTGTGACGTCAATTCTACCGTGACGTTCACATAAAATTTTGTTCCATGATGAATAAGAAGGAGAGAAAGAGAGAGAAAGAGAGAGAGAGAGAGAGAGAGAGAGAGAAAAAACAACAATGTCTCGTCCATTAACGAACTTCATGATCGATGCGTTGCAACGAAAAAATATATGAGACGAAAAACCTCTATCCCGACTACTTTATCTACGCGATGATGGAACTATCTACAGGACGTGAATAGAGAAAAACGGGAGAGGGAGAGAGGGAGAGGGGAAGAGAGAGAGAGAGAGAGAGAGAGAGAGAGAAAATAAAACGAAGAATTTTCATTCAGTCGACGGTTCGAATAAAAGTGCGAAAGCTTTCGATTGCAAGTGTCAAACGAAACAAGTTAAATTCACTCGATTAGAGTTTTACAATTCTTTAACTTTCCTCGAAAGACTTTTCAATTACATCGTTAGTTACATTGACAAACTATTACGTAGACAAGTTTTGAAATTATTGACGTAGTAACTGAATAAATTCTTTGATTTGGAATTGATTTAAAAATTACTCTGAGTCGAGGAATAAACGAAAAAAAAATTAGTCCAATGATCGTCGAGTGACACTCGACAAAAATCATTGATCGGCAACTTCGTAGATACGCCGTCATTGACTAATCGCACTGTAGACTCATGTTTTCGTTCGACTTTTAATATCGATTAATTTCGACATGGTAATAAAAATAAAAGAAAAGTGAATATAGAAAAAAAAAAGAAAAAAAGAAAAAAAAAAGAAAAAAAAAAGATAAAGAAAGAAAGAAAAAGAAAAAGAAAGAAAAAGACATTAATTTTACAACGAGGCAACTAATTTAATTGTTAATTGAGGTTGATTAAATATTATTCAACACTAGTTCATATAATAAAAGACTATTCAAACGTGGATATGCATGCATGCATGCATGCATGCATGAATATTACTGACAAAGTAGAACAATAAAAATCTCGACAAAGCAAGAAGGAACGATACAACGAGAGACGCAATATAAAAGAGAGAAATAAAGAGGGATAGAGGGGAGAGGAGGGGGCGGGGGGTGAAGGAGAGTGAGACATATAATCGAGAATTTATAAAGGCTCTCCCAACGGCGAAATTTTTTTAACCAGCGTTATCGCATAATTTACGATGCTTCTTCTTGCTAGAGAATTAGAAAGAGAAAAGAAGAAAGAGAGAGAGAAAGAAAGAAAGAGAAAAAGAAAGAGAGAAAGAGAGAGAGAAAGAGAGAAAATGCATGATATTATGAATAACAAAACAGTATGTAAATATCTAGTAGTGGGAGAATAAAAAAGAAAAGGGACAAGAAGAGAGGAATCTAATCATCATAATCTAATCGTACATTTGTAATTTTCAAACTGATAGAATGTCTTTTACAAAAGATCAATTATCTATCATTAACATATTCTATTCTTGTCTCATTCTGAGCCGCCGCCCCCCCCTCGCCCACCCCCAAAAGTTCTCATTTGATTTAAAAAAAAAATTACATCAATATAAACAACACTATCTCGAAACTTTTAACGGGTTTAATTTATGTTATTATATTGTAAAACTACACAAATCTAGGAACTTTTCGTTGAGTTGAAAACTTTTTATTCCATCCTGTATATTATTAAAAAGAAAAATAAAGAAAAAAAAGAAGAATTTGTAAACAAAATCCTCTACATTTTATACATAGAGATCACGGACAAAAATATATAGTACAAGTAATAAAAAAAAAAAAAAAAAGTCAAATATTTTCCATCGAAAATAAATACATTTTGAGAGAGAGAGAGAGAGAGAGAGAGAGAGAGAGAGAGAGAGAGAGAAAGAGAGAGAAAATATAGTTTTAGTTTACTAAAATTGTTGTTCGTTAAAATTGTTACATAGTAACAATTTTATTGTTAACTATGCAAAGCAAATTTTCTCTTTTGAAAGATTTGAATCTTTTTTGAATTTTTAAAGAAATTCACGATAACGACGAAGCCGACGTTAGTCGTTGTCTTCTTTGTCATCCTCGTCGTCGACCTCGAGTAACAGACCTTACAACATATCAATATAGAATTTAATGGGCTTTCTTTTTTCCCCATAGCAAACGAAAAGCATGAAGGAAGAAGCGATTACGCGTGGGATTACCGAAGAGCTCGGTCGCGGACATGTTTAAATCTCCTTGCTTGCTTGCTTGCTTGCTTGCTTGGTTGCTTGCTTGCTTGCTTGCTTGCTTGCTTACTTGCCATGGAATATATCCCAGAGAAATTTGTCTTTCAGACCGAGTAGATGTATTAAGTGCTG
>NC_062206.1:2706341-2716341 GCF_912470025.1 Vespa velutina
AAAAAAAAGAAAAAAAATAGCACGTCAACAACGTGGTAATAGTAATGACTTATTTTACGAAGAAGAAATAGAAGACGACGAGGAAAAAGAAGATCAAGTGGACAGAACGGAAACGTTGATGTTTTTTAGAAAAAGAAAAAAAGAATCGAAAAAATCGCTTCTCCGGATCGAATTTACGATCGGAAGATGACGACGATAAAAGGTTTCGCGTGTCGATACCTTCTTTTCCTTCTTTCATCTTTATCGATGACGTCGGCCCCAAATGCTTGGTATAGAAAAGTTTTCTTCAAGGAATCGGTTAGCTACACGTTTTCTATGTTGACAGAAGTAACGTTTCTATTAAACGAAAAGAAATAACAGAGTTCTCCTTCCCTTTCGAATTACAGAAGGCTTCATATCCTGTTTTATATCGAATCGACTTTAATCAGAAATCTAAAAATCTATAACTTCTCGTTTATGAACGGAAAAATACCCCGTAAATGTCATAAAAATTAAATGATATTTGTTTCAAGTCTCCATGACTTTCAATAAAAAAAAAAAAAAAAGAAAAAAAAAGAAAAAAAAAATTGTTTCTTTGGTAAAAAAGAAATAACTTGTTTCTTAATAATTCATTAATTTATGTAATTTAAAAAATCTGTCGTAATTTGAATTGTTTCTGTTGACAAAATAAAATGAATTCATTTGATAATAATTTTTTTATAAGAATTGTTTATAACAAATTGTTAATTAATTATTAACAATATGTTGAAAAAAATAGAAAACGTTCTGCTCTTTAAAATTATACATATTTCAAGTCTCTATGACTTTTAGTTCCCAAGATATTCCTATGTAAATAAATTAATATACAAAAAAATTGTTCAAAAGATACAAAAATAATTTGTTTATTAACAATCTATTAATTTACTTAATTTTATAAATCTGTTGCAATTTCAGTTGTTTTTATTGATGAAGTAAGATGAATATAGTTGATAATAATTTGTTTATAAAAATTGTTTATAACAAATTGTTAATTAATTATTAACAATAAGTTGAAAAAAAAATAGACAAAAATCTGCTCTTTAAAATGATATTCGTTTCAAATCTGTACGATTTTTAGTTACGGAGATATTTCCACTTAAGTGGAAAACGTTTACGTTGTCCCACTGACCTACATAATTTCATTCAAAATGGCCCAGTGACACACTGACTTATATAAATTCCGAGAATTTACGCTGCCTTACTACTATTACTACGAACCAGCTAATATAAGAATTATGAATGGAAATCCTCAAAGAGCGATATTCTCGGAACGAAAAATCGTAAAGACTTGAAACAAGTATCGTTTTCAAGCGTAATTTATTCTTTATTTATTTAAATAATGCAATAATATTGTTATAATAAGATCGATTTTGTTAATAATTTTTTAAATAGAATTTTTTTCTTTTCTTTCATTATAAGGACATAATTATGATGGAATCATTTTAATTTTTATTGCAATTACGTAAATATTATTTTGTTTATTTAAAATAAAGAATTAATATTTGTCATTGACTTGCAACTTTATCTCACTTGTAGACTCGTCCATTGACTAATCTCACCGTAGATACATTTTCATTTTACATATCGTTTTATAATAATAATAATGATATATATTAAATAAAGATACGGTTATAATAAAATATAATATTAAAAAAATGAAATAAATAAATAAATGAAAGATATAAATCGATAAGATGGCTTGATATCCCAATAGAAGTTAGAAAACGTGAGATATATCGAAGTCACGTATCATTCTCTTCTCCTTTTCATTTATTTCATACTCGAGCAATAGCCGGATCGACACTTTGGACCTCGTACAAAAAAAGAAAGAAACAGAGAAAGAGAGAAAGAGAGAGAGAGAGAGAGAGAGAGAGAGAGAGAGAAGAGCTGCCGAGAAAAACATCGCATGAAAAAAAAAAAAAAAGGTGAAAAGAAAAAGAAAAAGAAAAAGTAAGAAAGATAAGAGGAGAATGATCAATAAGAAATTTGTATTACGATTGAAAAACGATAAGTTCATAAAACGTGATAAGAAACGTGACAAGATATTTTTGTTCCTTTTTTTTTTTTCCGCCCTTTCTTTCTTTATTCTTGATATTTTCCCAAAATATCCCGAAGAAACAACGAAATAAGAAAATAGAAAAATTTCGAATACAATAGAATAGAATTGTCGAGAAACAAAGAACGTGGGAGAGAAATATTATTACATATTCTCTCTCTCTCTCTCTCTCTCTCTCTCTCTCTCTCTCTCTCTTTCTCTCTCTCTCTTTTATTATTTCCCACTTATTCTTTTTTCTGTTTCTTTCTTTTCCTTTCTTTCTTTTTTTTTCTCTTTCACAAAATGAAACATACGGAAGCTTCGATCGTTTTAATATAACGGTGGAAAACATGAAAATGTGTAAAGGGAATCTATAGCAAGGTATAGTAATCTTGTAGAAGATAGTATAGCTCGTAAAAGTTGACGAGACTAGCTATTCTCTCCTTCGGCTAACTTCTCGTCATTCTCGAGATACGATCTACGAAGAACAATGCCTCGGTCAGTTTCCGGCAGGTTGCCAGAGAAATTTCGCGGTTCTCCCACGCGTTCGATTCAATACCTACACGAGAGAGAGAGAGAGAGAGAGAGAGAGAGAGAGAGAGAGAAAGAGGGAGAGAGAGAGAGAAAAGAGAGATCCCGAGCCATTGCATAATCGAAATTCATGAGCGTACACAACACAGGCAACCACGAAATAGCATCGCTTAAAATGCTCGAGAATGAGCTATCTAACAATAACTACTCGAATGGGGAAAGTAAAATTTAATGTGCGTGTGAGTGTCTGTTTATATGTGTGTGTGTGTGTGTATGTGTGTGAGAGAGAGAGAGAGAGAGAGAGAGAGAGAGAGAGAGAGAGAGAGAGAGAGAGAGACAGAGACAAAGAAAGAGAGAAGAATTACGCGTGTTTACGACACGCTTCTTTGCTTTCATCCTACGTTCAATTGTTAGTTATTTAATCATAAAGAAGAAAAAAAAAAAGTATCATCAAAGATAATCACTATAGAATGAAATAAATTTCATAAAGGTTTCATAATGTTAATGATTTTCATTTGACATTTTCTCGTTATTTCTATTTATTCCATTTTATTTTTAATGAATGGAAGTCGAACTTTTATTATTAATAATAAAAAAAAAAAAAAAAAAAAAAAATAATGCAACAGATTTTACTAGTAACAAAATCGATCGAAAATTTGAAACTTTTTCATATAAACATTAAAAATAGAGAGAGAGAGGGAGAGAGAGAAAAAAAAGGGAAGAAAAATATCAAACGAGTTCAACTAGTAACGAATTTTTTAATACGTATTTTCAATCCCAAACGATTTGTTTTTGCCCATCCCCTTCCTTCCTTCCTTTTCTCTCTTCCTTTCTCTTCTTTCTAACTATCTACTATCTCCAAAATTCCGTAGTCTCGATTTATTCGAGCATTCGCATCGCGAGATCCCCAGGATTTCCTCGGAAAATAACTAAAATCAGTTATTTCCGTGCGGTAAGTCCGGCCGAGCGTAAAACTGCCAGACCGTTAATCGATTGATGGAACCGTTAACTGTAACGATGGTTCTGTTAAATAGTTGATCTCTACATATATATATATATATATATATATATATATATATATATATATATATATATATATATATTGTATATATATTGAAAGCTGGCAATATTGATTCGTTCTTTTTTTCAATTCGCCAAGAGTCAATCGCTATATTGAAGATCGAATGAATATCAAAAATAGGAAAAAGTAAATAAATAATGAGAAATGAAATGAAAACAAATTTACACAATAAAAATATAAAAAAAAAAAAATTACCACAAGCCCCTCTACTTCACAAAATAATACGTATCAAGTTTTTTAATTGATCTTGATATTATATTTGAAAACTTAATAAAGCGATCATGTCCGAAATGAATTATATAATAGTAAATATAGAAAAAATAGTTACTAATGCGATAGAAAAAAAAAGAGAAAGAGAGAGAGAGAAAAAAAGAGAGAGAGAGAAAGAAAGAGAAAAATGAAGTATAAAATACGTGACAACGAAGGTTAAAATTTCAGTCGTTATCGGTTTTTTTCAACTATCTTGGCAGCCCTTCTGACATGGTCCACCCTTTGTAGTCCGAACGAAGAGCATCCGACGATAAATGTCGCGACACCTGTCACATCTAACAAAGAGGAGTATATCCCTCTTACACATACACATGTGTATGTGTATATATATATATATATATATACACATATATATATATACATATACGTATACATATATGTAGTATAAACAGATACCTTTCTGTAAAGCTTACCCTATACATATATATCTCTTTGTAAAGCTTTTCAAACAGTGTTTATATACGAAAGAAACTATGTATATGTATAAAGTTGCACCACAAATCTGCCTATACAGTATCAATGAACAATCTATCTGGATCCTATGCAATTCTCGTCAACGCTGCATATCAATCTTCGTTATTGAGAGAGAGAGAGAGAGAGAGAGGGAGAGAGAGAGAGGGTAAAGGGGAGAGATAGATAGATAGAAGAGATAGAGAAAAGTTAAATTAGAGAGCGTGTAACGTTCACTCGATATTCCTGAGCGAATCAACTTTTTATTATTCTTCTTGTTACGTAAATTCTTCTCGTGGTAGATTTGGCGATAAAAAATCAAAATAAAAAATAAAATATAATAATAAAAAAAAGAGAGAGAGAGGGAGAAAGAGAGAAAATAAAGTAAAAAAGAGAGAAAAGGAATGGAAAGGAAAAATTGATGGGGTCGAATGTTTCATTAATGTTTAAGTAGCTGTTAACGTTTTTTAAAGGGAGAGAGAAAGAGAGAGAGAGAGATAGAGAGAGAGAGAGAGAGAGAGAAGAGACACTTAAAAAGTAAAACTTTTTCAACTTATGTCGATCATTCCCAAGTGTCTTTAAATTAACGAAGCAGGAATTACCGAGCGAGCTATTTTTAATCGCGTTATTCGTAAATTGCTCTTTCATTAAAGAGCAGTCATCGAACCAAGAAAAATCCGATTTGTATAATGGACTAGGCATATACATATATATATATATATATAAATCTTTCTCTCTCTCTCTCCCTCTCTCTCTCTCTCTTGCTCTCTTTGACTTCTCTATCACAGAGAACCACTAACTTTTATCGTAATAACATCGAAACGAGTGAGAGGAACACGAGAGGTAATGTATTCAAATCTTGTTAAAAGTATTAAAGCTTCAAGAGTACTCTTTCTCTCTCTCTCTCTCTCTCTCTCTCTCTCTCTCTCTCTCTCTCTCTCTCTCTCTCTCTCTCTCTCTCTGCTTCATCTCAGATACACACACACACACACACACACACACACAGACACACATATATATCTAACTCGTCAGACTAAACCTTCTTCCCTTTCCCTATTTCCCTATCTCCATCTTTCAGTAGAATCCCGAAGGAGCCGACACACGTCCTTTAGCTCAGTGAACTTAACTCTTCTCTTCGTATTCCTACATACTCGATCTTCTATCTTCTTCTCTTGAACGCATATAAGCCTTCGTTGGTAAGTAGAGACTATGTTTGGACAGGCAACGGGTACACTGTGATCGCGTACGCAAAGTTACGCGGCTTGGAAGGTAAACGTGTATCTCCGTGCTATGAATACGTGTGTGTTTCCATGCTATGAATGTGTGTGTAAGAGAAAGATAGAAGGAGAAAGACAGAGAAAGACAGAGAAAGATAGAGATAGAGAGAGAGAGAGAGAGAGAGAGAGAGAGAGAGAGAGAGAAGGAAGGAAGTAAATAGACGAAGAGAGTTTGGATGCATCCACACGCACGTTTGTACTATCGACTATGCAAGTGAATACGTTTCTCTTCCTTGGTTGATAAATGGAGAGAGACTGAGAGAGACTGAGAGAGACTAAGAGGTTCTCTCTCTCTCCCTCCCTCTCTCTCTCTCTCTCTCTCTCTCTCTCTCTCTCTCTCTATCTATCTCTCTCTTTTTCTGCCTATCTCAACACTTTGATAGGCAGGTATGGAACAAACTTAACTTATATTACTACTACTATCTTACTCCTGTACGCGTGACTTCGACCGACATACAACAGAAGGTGTAAAGATGGCATGCAACGTTAAACCGTTAGGTTCGTTTACTACTTTCGCATTTACACATTGAAACATTCTCTAACTATGTCTTAAATGTTCCTTTTTTGACTCTTTAAAAAAAAAAAAAAAAAAAAAAAAAAAAAAAAAAAAAAAAAAAAAATACATATACATATATATTTATCTTATCGTTAACGTAATTATGATAATATAATAATATTTAATATATTATCGTTAATATTATTAAAATATGAAAAAATTATGTTAATGTTATTATAAACATAAGTGCGTGATATCGTAATAAATGTTATCGCTATTAACATACGTATATTAAAATACTAAAATGGTGTGTTATAATGAATAAAATTGCATATATCTATTATTATTATTATTATTATTATTATTATTATTATTATTATTATTATTATTATTATTATTATTATTATTATTATTATTATTATTATTATTATTATTATTATTATTATTATTATTATATTATCGAAAAAAAAAATAATTATAATTATTGTCACCCTTAAAGAATTAAATTTATAATAGAAAAAATGTTAAATATATAAAGTACCAATTTTCTTTTTTTCCTACGTCGTTAAAAACATACAAGTAATTTCACTCTACCATTTAGAACGACAAAAATAGAGAATACGCGAGAACAAATTAAACGAAACCATGTATGTCCTGTTATATCACGTATTTCATGCATTTAATCAACGACACATAATGAACGCGTCGCATGTAATATGTTGCAATTATCACAACTGCCTCGAAATCAGAAGCTCACAGACAATTTCATTGTAATAAACGTGAAATTGAAAAATATTTGAGACTATGCGAACTAGAAGGACATATGGTCAAAAAAATTATTTCCCACGATGAATATGACCTAAAAGAATAAGAATAAAAACGTTGGAATAATTTTACGATATTTTTTTGCACATTCTAAACAACAAAATATTACTAATTTATTGTCAAATGAATACAATGCGAACTATGTATAACTAAATAAAAATGAGAGAGATTTGATAAAATTCCCTACGGGTAACAAAAGTTTTTAAATTATTTTAAAAATCGAATTACTCTTTTCCGAGACTTTTCAGACTAATTTTTGTTTTCTCTTTCAAATTATAAAACTGCGAAGGCAAGTTTGCAAATCTATAAAAAAAAAAAAAAAAAAAAAAAAAAAAAAACCTAATAATGTTATCTAAAAAGATTCGAAAAAAAGAAAAAAATAATAATTGACGTTTAAAATTACCTAAGGACTTTTCGTCCCATTCTATCTACTTCATAGCATTCTATGAACTATCTTAGAGAAGAGATATGCGAGGAACGATAAGGCCGGAAGATATTCGAGATCGAGGGTCATATTTTCTTGCTATTTGTCGTGCTAGAATTTTAATGAAAAATTGTTTAGAAAGGTAGACGTAGATAGATAGATAGATAGATAAATAGATAGATAGATAAAGAGAGAGAGAGAGAGAGAGAGAGAGAGAGAGAGAGATACTATGGAAGATGTTGATAAAAAGATGCACTAAAAAATGATCTAAAGAAGCTAGAAAAATGTACCCGTACACATTCATATGCGTATATATGAAATACACATAAAACATAAATGTATTACACATACATTACATATGAATACTATATAAAACTATATATATGCGTATACGAAACCATGCATAATCTATACATATAGATAGTACATATATTTGCCCATTGGAAAATTGAAACCACCAAAGATTTTTGTAGTTAATATGGCCAGAAAAGGAGGATGAAAAAGAGACATCGTCTAGTTGGCTCGCATAGAAATCGTGTGGTTTCAAGACCGACGACCGTATTGGTATTGCCTCGTCGAAAGCTTCTCCTCCCCCCCTCTCTCTTACACAGAGGACGAGTAATTAATTAACCGGTCAAACGGAGCTACCTATACCGATAAATTAATAGCCTGGATATATACATACATATATATATATATATATATATATATATGCATATAGATGTATGTGTGTGTATGTATGTATATATCATATATATATATAGATAGATAGATAGATAGATAGATAGATATATACCTGGATACGAACGTACACGGCAGGATTCTTGTGGTCTACAATTTCGGTCCAGATTATGGATTCTGCCAGAGAGTGGAAGAGAGAGAGAGAGACAGCGAAAGATAGATAGAGAGGGGGAAAGAGAGGGAAGGAGGAAAAGCAAGAGAGAGAGAGAGAGAGAGAGAGAGAGAGAGAGAGAGATGTTGATTTTTATTAACGATCAATACTCTTAATAACAATCATGATACAAAATTTCAATATCATTTTTATTATTCCTATCTTATCTTATAGATATTCCATTATATATTTTATATATGTAATTCGAAATTTTTAAGACAACATATAAGAAAGATATAAAAGATATATTAATATACGCATATATTGATCTTCATAAATATTCAATATGCCAAATAGAAATAATCCGAAATTCTAGGTCATCTTTAAATGAGATATAATAATTACGAAAGAGATGACAATAATCAAAGAACATTCCTAAGGTTTTTTAAAGGCAATATAACAAAAGATGAATACATGAAATTTTTCGTATGACAAGAAAAAAAGATAAAAAAGAAAAAGAAGACGAAAAAAGACAGAGATATTCTTATGGACTGGAAAGAAAGACTATGACAACGGGAAACAGTAGAGTATATATGGTCGATGACCCGTATGGAGGATGTGCTAACGGATCGTCCATGTTCGAACGAATCGAGAACCTCGACGAATACGAAGAAGGAGGAGGAGGAGGAGGAGGAGGAGGAGGAGGAGAAGCGGAAAGAAGGAGGAAAGTCGACTGACGATAACGTTGAAATCATCAAATCTCTCTCTCTCTCTCTCTCTCTCTCTCTCTCTCTCTCTCTCTCTCTCTCTCTCTCTCTCTCTCTCTCTCTTTCTCTTTCTCTCTCTCTCTCTCCGTTCCCCTTTTTCCTGCTTCGATACTATATTTATACAAAGATGCATCCGGTAGATCTAATTTTATTAGATAGAAAAACAAACGATTCGATGATCATCATATTATACAGGATGAACTATTTCGTTTTCGATCGATAAATCTTGAATATTAAAAATAATCTAATTGTAAGGTATCATTATTAATCTAATAAAATCAAAATGTTAAATATATATATAAATGAAAAAAGTACAAAAATGAAAAGTAGAAGAAGAATGATAGGAAAAAAAAAGAAAATAATAAAATATATATCTGCAATCACTTCGATCTTTTTTTTTTTCTTTCTTCGATCGCTCGATCAATTATTTCTAAATGCGGATTTAATCTAATAAAATCCTCCCTAAGATCTTTGTAACACGTATCTACAAGGAAGCACCGCCTGCATACATCGCCCGTTTCGAGATCTCAACACGTTAATGCCAACAATCACGAACCTATTTGGAACAGTACAGCAAGACAACACTTTGGTTGATTGAGCTAACAAAGGAATGAGGACGAGCAAAGTCGTAATGAATCGTGTCTGGAGTTGGACGATGTAACAACGATCGTTATTTCTGTTCTTATTCGTCTGATGCACACGATTAAAATGTTAATAACGAAGGAAGGACGAGTTCCTTCATATTTCTCCCTCTCTTTCTCTCTTTCTATATGTATGTATATATATGTATATATATATATATATATATATATATATATATATATATCTTATATTGAGAGAAAGGAATGCAAAAGGATTGCAGAATTGGACGAAAGAAAACTTGACCTTTAACATTTCTTCTTATTATTCAGATGATTATTTTTATCTATTTTTCTTAACATACTTTTTCTACGATAAAATGAAAATTATATTAGAATGTATATATAAATGTCAC